>NC_071275.1:12976514-13276514 GCF_023375685.1 Ictalurus furcatus
TTTCTTAACAATATATGTGTAACGCAAGTAACGTAATTTTATTGACAGAATAATTGTAATAACTGTCAAATTACATAAATTTAAAATGCAATGCATTACATTACTGCGTTATTAGAAAAAGTCATTAGAATACAGTAACCTTGTAAATTACTTTGTAACGTGTTATAGCCAACTCTGGTCTAGAACACCATGCACTATTGCACTGCTGGGTCTGAATCTGTGGCATATGAAACACTTAGATATATGTATAGACTTTGCTCAGAACTGGAAAACGTTCTCTGTTCCACACAGAAATCCAATCCAACTGGCCTTGGATAAATCGTGCTGTGATGTTACGCAACCTTCTGTGGTTCATTAACTTTGAACCTCTCTGTATTTACTTCTACACTGCAGGTAAATGGTTTGATACAGAAAGATTCTGGGTTTAAGTCTTAACTTTGTTGAGTAATTTAGTGTATGAATAATAGGAGGTTGCTGAAAGAGTTAAGCATCAGAAGCCCAGCCCTATAGTAGTAGAGAGCTGGGGTGGAGGAAAGCAAGAAGGCTGGGGCCATACTGAGAGTGTGTGTGTGTGTGTGTGTGTAAGTAAGGGTGTGTGTATGTGTGTGTGTGTGTAAAAAGACAGTAGGATCGGTCGTGGTGCTTAAATCCAGCTGGCTGTTCCACCAAGAATGTAATCCATATGCGTGCACGAGTTCAGCTGCAGGAGAAAGGAGAAATATCACCCGCAAAGAAGCAATTGTTTTTGCTTTTCTTGTTTAAATTCCACTCATACCCGCCCCTGGATCCTGGCTTGCCTTTTTCAGCCAGGAAGTGAGAGACGGAAAATAAAGCAAAAGCAAGCAGTAGTAGGAGTCACAGGAGTCGAAACAGTATGATGACAGAAGGAGAGGAGATGAAGGACGAGGGTGCAGCGTGGTAGGTCTTCTACATCTTTCTTGTTTGTCTCATGTAAATAACACTTGCTCTTGATTCGGTAGTCGGTAGAAGTAGAGTTATGGACTATTGCGTCTGGATAGGAGGTGATGGGGGCCATGCGGAGTGTGAGTGTGTGTGTGTGTGTGTGTGTGTGTGTGTGTGTATGAGGGATATAAACAGATGGCTTGTATATGTCAGATACCAAAACAAAGATCTAAAGATTTGTGTGTGTTTTTTAGGCTGCATGATGTTAATGAGTAACTAGTTGGCTTTGTGTCTCTGCTTTGCATCCTTGCTTAGTTTGCAGCTCCTATTTCAATGTTTGTACATCACTCAATTGACATTCCTATCAGTAACAGGAGTGATGGGAGAATGAATGGAAAGGGCTCAAGATTTCAGAAATCATCATTAGAGTTATTGTGACAAGTCTTATTGTTTGCTTTAAGTCTGTATCTAGATACTGCAAATGATTCGGACTACTTTGGCCTTGGGACCACATGTAAAACATAACTGCTGAACACCCAAGAAACTTTCTCTGTTTTAAATATTGTTTTTTTGTGGAGCTTCACAAAAGACACACAATGCCATCTTATTGCCTTGGAGATACTCTCTGAGTGAGCATGCAGTAGGACTCGTTTCTTTGTCTGAGTTTGGTGCAGGGATCAGGGAGAGGGTGATCTTGAGGTTACAGATATAAAAGTGACGCTTTCTGGCTCATCAAATGCAGCTTGGAGTATCTCATTTAATAATAGTCCACTTGGCTATTAACACTCAAGAACAATCTGCGTTGCACAACAATAACAAAGCAACTAACAAGACGAGTTTTGAAAGACGGCTTCTGTAGGAGATCTTTTTGTTTCAAAATCTGGAAGGTTCTCAAAACTTAATAACTGGTCACAGTATCCGGATTGCCACACTTCATACTCAGACACACCTGTCTGTCTGCCAGAATGTCTTGTTTGCCCTTTCATGAAGTCATCAGGAAGCAGAACGGATAGTTTCTCGGCTGCTCACGTGGACAGTCTTTTCACACCTAGACGAGACTGGCATTACATGTTTGTTAGGATTAGTTTTTAACGATCACTTAGTGAACGCCTGTGTATCAAGGAGAAGTCCTAAGGTGAAGACAGCTGTCGAAATTTGTGTTGAATTGCAACAACACAGTGTTGTGGTCTTGGCACAAAACACACTATTACTGCACGCTGGCAAAAAGCCACACAGTTTGTCTTATGAGATTGTGTCTTAGCACAGTTTGACTTCAGTGCCCATAGAAAAGATGTACTGTTCTGAGGAATGCTTTTTAAACACTCTTGTGGGTGTGTGTGCATACACACTTACATGAGCGTGTTTACGTATCGGTGCAAGATTGAAAACATTCATCATAAAAGGGTAGATGTGGAAGATGAGATAAAGACTATATGGTGACCTTTGAAATAGTGCATAGATGAGATCTTTTTATCACTGATGAAAACACTCTTGTGGGTGTGTGTGCATACACACTTACATGAGCGTGTTTACGTATCGGTGCAAGATTGAAAACATTCATCATAAAAGGGTAGATGTGGAAGATGAGATAAAGACTATATGGTGACCTTTGAAATAGTGCATAGATGAGATCTTTTTATCACATTTATTTTTATGTAATTTTCTATAACTTTGATTTGAGGTTGAGGAAATCTCAGTGTATTTACTGGCCCTCATTTATCAAAATGTATCATTCACACAAGATATTTGGTATTCATGAGAATCCAGTTAGTTCAGAAAACCATTCCTACGAGAGCTCCTAAGTTAGTGTAAATTCTATTTCATGAGATTGTTTGGCTTCAAATTGTATATTCGTATAATGAGTTGCTGCACATTTAAATAAGGATTATGTTACATAAGGATAAACAGCTTATTTATTTCAATTACAAAGCAAACGTTTTGTGCAACTCCTTATCGTCATTTCATTTTAATGATGTGTCAGAAAGCAATCCGAAACAAATCCATAAATTAAGACAAATAGTCTAGCTATTCAATTAGTACAAAAGAAATGGCACCATGAAACAGGAGGAAGAGTTAGCATGTGACTGTGTTAGCTGACACGCTGCGATGGCTGAGCTGTGCTGCTGGAAGATTTAGCTCACACCGTGTTTAGGAGGCACGCTTTCATTGTTTAGTTGTCATTTTGTCATTTTCAGCTGTTTTGAGCTTTAGCTTTTATAGAGTTTTATGGCCGTTACTAAATTTAAGCCAGCAGCCATGTTGTGAATGCGCTTTTTGCGGGTGATGGGCATTTATCAGTATACACTTGTAAGTACAAAAATGATCTGCATTATCAAAACATTTGTAAGTCTGACTGGAATTATTAGATAGGTGTGACTTCCAAAAACATTTACATGCAACTTTATTAAAAGATTGATAAATGAGGCCCAGTGTGCGTGAACAGGAGGTGATACGTCTCCTGATTAAGTCGGAAATGGAAGTCAAGCAGTTATTTCATTTCTGCATTCGTATATACTGCACCTCTGCTTATAGTATAAGTTGTAAATTCTCTCTGCTGCAGTTTACACAATACAGTATCTGTACCATCAGAGGGGTACAAAGGATTAGGGAAGATTTAGGCTTGGCCTAAAACATTATTAATTAGGAAACTCAGGTCACCATAAAGGGCTGATTTCATGATTCCCCTCAGAGCAAACTGTAGACACCCACATGACCTCGTTATGTCTGAGTCACTGTTCCATCATCAAAACTACATTAATGCTTTAATGTGTAGCGTCTGCAGATGGTACATTCCGACTTTGGAAACCAATCCAACTCCTACTCGTCATCATTTGTTTTCATGTTTAGCCCAAGTAAGCTAATTAAAAAGCGCAGTGCCGGGGTCAACGTTTGCTTAAACCAGATCTGGTAATGGTGCAGCAGTTAATGTTTGGGGTTTTCCTGAGCACAGTAGGCTTGTTGTAGTTTATTCCGTTTCTGAAAGCAGGAGGTAAATATACTCAAGTTAGCAATTAGACTTCCTGAATTAAAATATTTATTTTTTAGAATCAGAACCTAAACAATAAGTCTTGGTTGTAACACATATTTACTCCAGGCCTATTTTACTGTTCTGTTATCTTGGAAAAACAAAAACAAAACACTATGTAAATGAGATGGTTTTTTTCTCTTCTACACAGTTTAGATTGTTATTCTTGTAAGCCTAGATAGATTTTCTTTAATCTTTGGCACAATGGGAAGTGTGTGTGTGGTTGTTGCTGCCCCACTCCATTCCCTCCATTCTCACTACAAACTGATCTTTTAAATTAGATTTTCTTTCCACACTCACTAAGCATTTTCTTACAAACATGCTGTACACACTGTATGTCTTGAAGGAAATTGAGTGTAAGAATGATCCCAGCCATGGGTATATCAAATTACCTGTACCTAAGATCTTATGCTATGTTATGCTAGGTAGATATAGATGCTCTGTCTATGCTGGTGTAGGCCTTTTCATGTCATGTAGTTCTGACATACTGATGTTTGATTTAATCTCAATTCTGAAACTTTCATCAGCAATGTTATTGGACTGGTATACTTTTTTCCCCTATGGTGTAATCTTTCCATAAAAAAAAAGCACAAAAAAAGAGGTAAGTTTAGGAGAGGAGCGATAAAACTGATTGCAGTAGTTTGCACCCCTGTGGTTTTTGAAAGGTTAAAATAGAAAATGCACCACTATTTCATCAGGGAACGGTTGAGTAAACAAATTCATTCATCCAGTCATCTTCATTAAGAGCTTTATCCTGATCAGGGCACGGTGGATCCAGAGTTTATCCCTGGAAAACTAGGTGTGAAGCATGGGAATATCAGTCCATCGCAGGAAATGATACACACGCATTTGCAGGGAATGCAAATTATTAGAGAATCACATTCACATGTCACATTTACAAGGGCGATGCCATACTTTTAATCTGAAGTCCTTTTGATTTCTCGCTATTAATATCTTAGCATCGACTCCATTTTTGTTGCTTGTTATAGTGAAGGAACATCTGTGAAACCTAACACGTTTTATCGTTTTCCAGTTTTCTAAGGGTATGCAAACTTTGGCACTCAAATGCAGATGTGACAGAGGAGTGGAAATTTCTAGATTAGTTTACCTAAACTGAGATTGTGAAAAGGAAGACCATGTACCAGCTACAAAGTATAAACATTATGTTGCTCCATTCAAGTGCACTAGAAAGCCACTTAAGAGTAACCTTGAACAGCAACAACAACAACAAAAATCACTTATACTGGTTTTCTATCTGGTTTGTCAGCAGATGGCTTGTGTAACAGTTTGCTGCTCACTAATTTGATTAATTCCTTATCTCACATCCGGGATCCATCAGTGAACATCTTTCACTGAATAAATCATGGTTAATACATGTTCAGAGGAGGAAGCTCTGTTTCCATCCTTCTGTTATTCCTCAGATTAAAGGCTTGAGTAGTGATATAATGGAGGAATGAATAGGGAATTTTCCAGTCTTTCAGATGTACAGCCTGCCGCTTTGACATGTCTTGTGTTTCAGCTAATTGAAGAAGCCAGATTCCAAATATAATCTCCGAATTTGGTTTAAAGTGCATTCCAATCCCCAATCCTCCACTCTGTCTAGCGCCATTTCTTCTTCATCTTTAGTTCACGCCCTTCACTGAGTCTTCACTGTTTCTTTGTTTCACTGGTATTCTTTGTTTCAACCACACCGTCGCCCTTTGAGGTACTGTACATGTTGCTCAAGATTGTTGCTGCTGGACAGTCTTGAGAAAGTATACAGGATCACAAAACAAACGTGATACTCTGGCGCTTCATGTACTTGACACGTCTTTCAGACCACTTGCAGGCTTTTAGAAATGTGGTTTGTGCTGTGAAGGAAGGAGATCCTATATATACAGTGGGGGAAATAAGTATTGAATGTGTCATCATTTTTTTCAGTAAATATATTTCCAATGAGGCTATTCACGTGAAATTTTCACCAGACATCAGTATTAACTCAAGAAATCTGGAAATTTTCAACATTAAAGTCCATAAATAAAGTTGACACAGGAAAAAAGTATTGAACACACTAAGAAAAAGCAGTTCTGCAAGGGAAGGGAAGCCAAGGAACCAGCTGAAATCCGTAAGTAATTATACCTGCTATCTGTGCAAATTAATCTCAGCTGGGTTAGTAAATTGATGGTCTATAAAAGGCTTTTCGTTACCAAGGTGTCACACAAGAAACATCTCATGATGGGTAAAAGCAAAGAGCTCTCCCAAAACCTTCACAACCTTATTGTTGCAAAGCATATTGATGGAATCGGATACAGACGTATTTCAAGACTTCTGAATCTTCCAGTATGCACCATTGGGGCCATTATCTGCAAGTGGAAGCAACATCACTCCTTCATCAACCGGCCACGCACAGGAGCTCCTCACAAGGTTTCTGACCAGGGAGTCAGAAGAGTAGCCCAAGAGCCAAGGACCACTCAGAAAGAGCTCCAGAAACACTTGGGGGTAGCAGGTGCCATCGTCACAGAGAAAACAATAGGCAATGCTCCACTCCACTCCTCACGCTCACCCCGCAAGACTCCATTACTAAACAAAAAGCATGTCGAAGCTCGTTTAAAGTTTGCTACAACTCATTTGAACAAGTCTATGAAATACTGGGAGAGTGTAGTCTGGTCAGACGAGAGCAAAATGTAACTTTTTGGCTGTCATACTACACACCATGTTTGGAGAAGAAATGGCACTGCACATCACCCTATAAACATTATACCAACAGTGAAGTTTGGAGGTGGAAGCATCATGGTGTGGGGCTGTCTTTCATCACATAGTACTGGCAGACTTCATATAATTGAAGGAAAGATTAATGGAGCCCTTTACCGGAAGATTCTTGAGAAGAATCTGTTGCCATCCACCAGGATGATGAAGATGAGATGTGGGTGGACCTTCCAGCAGGACAACGATCCAAAACATACAGCAAAGGAATCTCTCAATTGGTTTCAGAGAAAAAAAATCAAGGTGTTCGAATGGCCCAGTCAATCACCTGACTTGAATCCAATTGAACAAGATTTAAAGACAATATGTTTAGAAGAATGGGCCAAAATCACACCCGAATACCGTGGCCCATTAATTTTTTCATACAGGAAGTGTCTTGAAGCTGTCATTACAGACAAAGGTTTCTCCACTAAGTATTAAATAAATTTCAGTTAGCATGTTCAATACTTTTTTCCTGTTTCATTCCTCTTTATTACACATAACTTTATTTATGGACTTTAATATTGTGAATTCTTTATATTTCCAGATTTCTTGAGTTAATACTGATGTCTGGGGAAAATTTCATGTGAATAGCCTCATAGGAAATATATTTACTGAAAAAAATGTTGGGACGTTCAG
Organism: Ictalurus furcatus; assembly: GCF_023375685.1. Taxonomy (NCBI): domain Eukaryota; kingdom Metazoa; phylum Chordata; class Actinopteri; order Siluriformes; family Ictaluridae; genus Ictalurus; species Ictalurus furcatus. The sequence goes on from NC_071275.1 coordinate 12,983,803, forward strand.
TACTTATTTCCCCCATGGTATATATTTAATCAAGCTTGTTTTAATCAAACAATCTTGTATATTGGCATTAAATATTGATCTCTTTATTTCATTAGATTTTCCAAACTTCTTAAGGAGGGATGTATTGCATGATTGTGATATCATTTTTCTGTTAGTTGTGTAACAGCTAGAGTTTTTTTTCCTTCCAAAATTCTTCCCAACTTTTTTTGTCATGAATGTGGTGGATCAATTGATCACCTTAAACAACCTTGTGAAGTCAAAAAGCCCACATGTAACTCAACTGATACTGCAGATACTCCAGGATTCAAGATCAAATATCCTTAAAAGAGATCAATATGTTGTCTTCTTCTTTAGGCATTTTTTGTAATGTGTCAGTCTCTGACAGCTGATGAAATCACCATTCAAGGCTAAAGTTTTATACTATGTGCAGATTTATAGTTACATCACACACACACACATACACACACACAGTGCTCTCAGTTTCTTTTTCAGGGAATGGAAAATAAACCATCTGAAATTGTGAACAGTAATGCACAACACTAGTTACTCTAAGGTGTGTGCTACTATTGCCATGATTTTCACCAGTCACAGAATGATTTATGCACAGCCAGATTAGTTTTTATCTCTGATGATCTCTGCTCTGATTGCGGCATCCGCAGCTCCATCAATACATCTCCATCTCTTTGCTCTTCCGGAGCCAACGCCAATAAGCCATTGCTTTTGTTCGCTTTGGCAACTTTGACTGTAATTGCAGTCTTCTTTGACATTTGGCGAAAGGATCAGGTGCGTGTTTTTTGATACACTTTAATCTCCATGAGCTTCCTTTTTTCATGTTGGTTTCTGTCGTACATGTTTAGCAGGCCCAGTGCACAAAAACGATAATGAGAACTGTCAAGGCAGGATTGCACAATGAAATAATTGGGAGATTAACCGAAGTCATGGAATCCTCAGCTAGAACGGTGCTCACTGAAATTAGAGATGAAGTAAAATCTCGCACTTTAGATTTACAAACATTGCAAAAATGTGGTCGTAAGCAATAAAGCCTATTGTTATTCAGGGCTCCTACTGCCTACTGTATAATATTAGAGGGATGAAAGATATTCTCTAGAGTGTGCTCCATTTACTTGGGAGAGACAGAGAAAGTGAAAGAAACCAATAAACCAGACACTCATCCCTCCCCTGTGTATGATGTCATCAGGATGAGTCTGCCAAATATATATGGAATAATATATATATATACTCTAGCCACCTCACAAGATTGATGGACCCGCATTTCACTGAAAATCTGCAAGAAATATGACCTTACGGACTCCTTTTTATTCCAGTGTTTGCATGTTCTCCCTGTGCTGCAGGGTTTCAGGGTTTCTTCTGGGTACTCTGGTTTCCTCCCCCAGTCCAAAGACATGCGTTGTAGGCTGATTGGCCTAAATTGTCCATAGTGTATGAATGTGTGTGTGATTGTGCCCTGTGCCCCGAGTTCCCTGGGATAGGCTCCAGGCTCCCCTGCAACCCTGTGTAAGGTAAGCATTATGGAAGATGGATGGATGGATGGATGGTGAAAATGAATGTGCCAGATGAACTGAAGTTAAGCAGAACAGTAATAATTTATAGGCTGAGTGAATTGATTCATTACAAAACTTCTCGAGCTTGCAGTTGATGCAAACGCATGCATTGTGTTAAACTGATGCATTAGATCTTTAGAAGTGAACGTTAGACGCTGTTAAGAACTGTGCGAGGTGTGAAAAGTGTTGTGCCACACCGAGTTGGGTACAGGGCCCCCCCCCTCTCTCTCTCGCACTGTAAAAGGGCACTCATCATAAGCATGTATAGCATGAGGAAGGGGGAAAACATATTTTTCACTTTATCCAGAGTAGAATATAATTTGTTTTCTGTACTTAGTAGCCAACATATAGTCATGTCTTTGCCTAAAAGAGGCATTTTCACTCATTAAGTGAGTAAGTGACCAACTGACTGTCTGATCCCATTATTAAAACATTAACATTAACAGTGAGTGTACTTCAGGCATCCCTACACCAGATGGCAGTATACATCTGAAGCAGTTCTAAATCTTCATCAGTTTTCACTATTGTCACCAAATGTATTCAATTGTTAAATATTTTAAAGGAAGAGTCCACCCTGAAGCACAATGTTAAATATGTTACTATTGAAATATTTGTGATTCTTGGGCTAATTTGTTGGTTGGTGCTATATTCTCATTATTCCCATGTGAAGGTAGCAGTAGCTTGCTGTGATGGAGTCACAGGGGGACATTGCTATTGCTAGTGCAGTTGCAATGACATGAATGTTTGAGCAAAGTGTACAGATGAGGAGGTGAAAGAGCCAGACAGACTAAAGGACTAAAGCACTGCTGCATCACTTGCAGTGGAGATGAAGTGAGGGCTAAAACCCTGTGGCGCCACTATGAGCAAGTATTCGACTGGCATTGTGGGTAATGTCAGAAACCATTAACTAGTGGTAATGCCAGTCAACACACAATTTCATTGCAAATTAAATTTTGGTTGCCATTGTGAAGATTAATATGCAAGTTGTTCAGGGTGGATTTTTCCTTTAAAGGCTCTGAACTGTGTCGTGGAAATTAGACAACACTTGCAGACTCGTCCTGTGAAGGTAAAAAAAGGTTTATTACAGAAAAATGGTTAATACAGGATAGAATAAAGCAGGATAGAATGATGAGAGTTAAATTTGCCAAATGTATCATGTACCGCTGATATGATGGAATGAGTCAATGGGGCATGCCACTTGATAATAATCCACCGTAAAAATACTACGCCTCTTGCGCTTATTAATAAGTACTCTCTTTACTTATTTATTGCTCAAACTGGATTCTTTCCGTTAGCAAATATTTTTACCGTTATTATCTCTCTCTTTATATATACCCGTTGGTATATATCTTAGTTTTGAAGCTGTGATCTAAGAAACACCAATATCTCTGCCGTCACAGAGGCGAAGTTCCTGGGACTTCTTATAAGAAATTGCTCCATGTAATACTTCTCTCAATGTAATACACACATTTCTTATCTCATTGACTCCCTTCCATAGAGACAGCAATACACTATGACTTCATAAAATTCTAATTCTAAATCATTGACTCCCTTCCATAGAGACAGCAATACACTATGACAGCAATCCACTCACTATGACTTCATGAAATTCTAATTCTAATTCTAATTCTAAATTCTTGATGATCCCTACCAGTCAGTGGTAAGGCTGTATCGGTCTTTCGCTCTGCACAGCAAAGGACAAACTCGCCTTTGCGTCAACACAGACTTCAGGGTGAAACTCTTCTACGAGCGTCCTCCAGTTTGCTTGTTGTCCAGAAAATCTGAAAGACTCGCGCAGCCCAGCCAGGAGACACCAAATTGTCATGGAAATTAGACAACACTCGCAGACTTGTCCTCTGAAAGTAAAAAGGTTTATTACAGAAAGATGGTTAATACAGGATAGAATAAAGCAGGATAGAATAATAAGAGTGCTCTGAAGCCCTTGTACTAAACCACTATTATATATGAATTGTGTCTCTGTAAGCAGATAAACATTCTGTACTGATCTCAGTGACATGACATGGCCTTCTTAGGCGTTATCCTCAGATGAACATGAAAAAGAACAAACTTATTACAAAGTAAAAATTTGTAATTTCCCTCACAGCTGATACTGAGCAGTAATGTGGTAATAAGGGTATTAGACTGGCATCTAACAGAGTTAGTGGTGTATTGAGAAACAAGCTTTGTGGATAACTACACTCACACACACACACACACACACACACACACACACACACACACACACACATACACACACATACATACACACCGTGATATTCTCAAATATGAGCTTACCGTCTTTCATACCTACAGGTTGCCTGTAACTGAGTATTGTAGTGCATAAATGCAACACTGCATCATTAATTCATACAGTCGGGTCTGCTATACTATTACCATCTTCACCAAAACATCATAACCAGCCACAATAGCACTGAATCTCTTCTAGTTATCAGCTGCAATACAGACCACTCTGTTCAGGTTTCAGTTTAAACATGGCTGTTTTCTTTTAACTCTAACTTGTAACAGAAAAGATGTCTTGTAAATGTAAAGGAAAATCGAGAGATGGCTTCCATTAGCCTGCCAGATACAAAACAATATCTATCATTTGCAGGAATGTAAGGAAACAATAAAATAAATCCAAATAAATCCTCTGCAGAAGGGCTTGGTAGAACATCGTGGCAAACTTCAAGTACTTATCCGTTTCAATGGATTTCCGACGTGGATCTAAACATGTCAGTTTCATTTAATAATATGTTCATTTGATAATAATAGGGGCACATCTGGGGTTAGGTGTTCAATTCCTACCTCCACCTTGTGGAGAGTTTGCATTTTTCCCCGTGCTTCAGGGGTTTCCTCCGGATACTCTGGTTTCCTCCCCCAGTCCGAAGACATGCGTTGTAAGCTGAATGGCATTTCCAAATTGTCTGTAGTGTGTGAATGGTTGTTTGAGTGTGTGCGATCGTGCCCTGGGATGGGCTGGCACCGTGTCCAGGGTGTCTCCCGCCTTGTGACCCAAGACCCCTGGCATACTGTAGGCTCCAGGCTTCTCGCAACCCTGTGTAGGATGAGCAGTCCAGAAAATGGATGGATAATAATGGGGTAGTTTAAGTAATGGCTGTATTTGGTATGTAATTGACCCAATGCAGAATTGCTGACATTGTGCAGTTCAACGTCATAGGCATTTGCTCATGGCACTGAAGTAAATTTAGAAATATTTACAGACAAAATTTAAATACACACTATTTATGACCAAGAAGTGGCAAGAAATTACCATTAGCTCACCACCTTCCACAAATGTACCATTCTTACTTTATTATTATTTGTTTTCTTTTCCCTTTTATTTCTGTGTATCTTTTTTTTTGTAATAATGTACTGGGAATGCGTTGTTACATATTATGTGGATTGGAGCCAGTTAATGAGTGAAAGCTGTGGTTAGCCGTAGCCATGCTAGGGTCATCAGTGGCTTACTGTGCCGCACTGATGCCTAATTATCCATCCCCTATCCCTCCCTCCACTCGTCCACTGCGTTGTAAAATAGCCTTTGCCGCTGTGGATGTGGCTGCTGTGATGTGGTGACTGTGAGGTTTGTGTGTTTGTGTGTGTGAGACCGCCATCTTGGTGATACAGGAATTGGGGAGGGGCTTGTGGATGCACATACAGTACACACACACACACACACACTGATATACAGTATATTAAAGATTGAGCTTGACGTAATTGGACATATGGTCATTGCTGTGCATATTTTTCTCCCATCGTTGATGAAGTGAATCTTTGATGTCAGTGTAATTACACTAGAGTTTGGCATCTCTGTTGACCTTTATAGAAAACCAATATTCTGTAACGACCTTTTGTTTGGAGTGTCCTTTTTTCATCAGAGTTTTTCTGTGAAAATTTTCTGTTTCTCTGGGTCTGGTGTAGAAGTGGCAGTGGTAAAAAAAAAATTTAAACAAGCAAAAGGGCTTCCTTTGCCAGAAATGCTTCATCGTGTGCTATGCCAAGTTGTGATTTTTCCAATTTTGATTTCTTTTTTTTTTAAAGAAGGAAATGTTGGAGAAGATTCAGTAGCAGTGGCTTGGGAATATGGAGTACAATAAGAGTAGGCACAGTGCCAGATAAACTCCTCACAGTTGTAGCGAACTTGAACGCTTGGGGAAACAATCTTTTATACACTGAGCTGTTTTGCCAAGTCAGAGCAAAGTAAGACATGACCTTTGTTAGATTGGGATTGACTGATTGACAGGAATAAAGTGTTGTTTTATGTTGATTAATTTGTTATTATCAGGAGCAAATCACTTCCTGTTAACATGTCACGACATGCTGTATTTTATAGGTCAGTTTTTTTTATAGCTGACTTGCCAGAACATAACCCTGAGTGTCTGTATGACATCAATTGTGTTACTTTGAAGAAACCGAAAAAAAAAAAAACATGGTGGGTTTTGAAGGAAAAAAAACCCCTACAAAAAACAAAGCAAAAAGAAAACTTTCCACCTCGACAGAAATCATAAGCTACTTATTGTCTGCGCTGTCTCTGGGTGATCTATGAGTGAGACTGCTGTCTGAGAGCTGAGAGCTTATTAATAGAATTCATTGTGAAACCCCGTGAGCACTGATAACAAACTAACCCCCCGGATGACCTTCCTCGTTCCTTTCGGTTGTGTGTTCCTTAGAATATTAATCATAATATTCATCTGAAAAGCAGCTGCAAAATCTGAACTGTAAGCAAATATAAATTCAGCACAGTTGCTTAGGTCAGAGTTTATAACTCTGGGGCTTAAATCCAGAATAAACGTCGTGTAGAAGTTATAAACAGCACACTGGAAAGCAGAGGTTTTGCATATAGTACACAGGGACCCAGTCAAAAAATTCTGCACAGATGCAATCAGAAGGCAGCACAATGCATCTATAGATGTGATAAGGTCACAAGACATTGGTGGTAGGGGCCGTAGTTACTCTCTTTTATAAGAACAACATGGCTGTCAGTCAGAACTTTTTAGAGTGGGAGGAAAATTCACCCATTCATTTTCTGTACTGCTTATCCTACACAGGGTTGTGGGAAGCCTGGAGCTTATCCCAGGGAACTCAGGGCATGAGGCATGGGACACTCTGGATGGGGGGTCAGCCCTACACAGGGCACAATTGCACATGCATTCACACACTATGGTCAGTTTGGAAATGCCAGTCAGAATACAACGCATGTCTTTGAACTCAGAGGGGGAAACCGGAGTACCCGGAGGAAACCCCTTTAGCACAGGGAGAACATGCAAACTCCACGCACACACTTATTTTCATAGTGCAGATAAAATGCCTCAGAATGCCTGCCTCTATCCTTTCACGCCAACATGATCCATGTGAAATTCCTGAATAGTTGTTGTTGGGTTTTATTTTCATTTTCACGCATACATTTTTAGTTCCAGACTCAAGTTTGGTGAAGTGTAAGAGCTGGTTTCGAGCTCGACACTGATCCAAAAAACCTATCCTTGGTCCTCTTGAAAACAGTGTTCTGTTTCCACCGACCCCCTGGTGCAATCAACATCATGTGCTGAAGCTCTCAGCTACTTGCGCTTCATGCCGAGTAACATGATTGGTTCAACTTCTCACGTTTCAGGTTTCCTGATGGCGCGGAAAGGCCATGTAACACCTTATTAATATATAAAACCAAACTTTCATGGAACTGGTGCACTGTAATTAGTTCACCTTTGTGTTGTGTATGTTTGCACTGAGAGCATCATGGAAAATGTACATCTTGTGCAAGCCTGCATGGCTACAAATCTCTTCCATGAGAACAGCTCTTTATTTGCAGGCATTCCTGAAAAAAAAAGTGTGCTTCTTCGCTGCTTGAGTGTTGTTACCAAAAGTGACATACAGAGTTGAGCAATCAATCTATAGATCAGAAGGAAATCTTCTACAGTATATGAAAGCATACCTGTGGTTATGAGCCCCGCCCCCAAACAAGAATACAGTTGGTTCTGGGACTCAAGTATTCCAGACAATCATTAGACGTTTCAGGTGTTGTTTCACACAATTTCCACGTGTACTGGACTTTTTCACATATAGCGCATGTGGTTATATTTTTTTCGTGATTATTTTCACACGCTCACCTGTAGGACTTTCATTTTTCAGATGTGAATTTCTCACGAGTATTTCTTTTTCACATGTGATCATTTTATTCACATGCTGTGTTTATGGCTGCCAAGATCTTGTTTGATAGCAAATAATCAGAATTAAATCAAATACATTTCCGCAAATAAAGGCAAACTGTAAGTGCAGACAGTGTGTCTGTGATGTACAGAACAACATTTCTGTTGTAAGATATAAATCTGGCAACCCTGATTAATGATATTACTACTTGGCTGTTGTTGGGAAGCACACCTGCTCTATCGAACAAAGTTATGTCTAAAAACCGCTCAATATGATGACTGTATTTTGTCGACTCGCAGCCACCTATTATAGGGTTACTCTAAAAATTCACTAGATAGTAGCCTATGGCATGTCATTATTAATGTGGTCCTGCCCCATCAAAATCCATGGTCATGAACCGCTGCTGCTGAAGAGATAAATAATGGCTACACTAGTTTATATCTAGAAGTGAAGTCTTTTTTTCCAGTCTAATAAAAAATTTACATGAGTAGTCTGCTTAATCTAATAGAAATGTAAAAATAGACAATTTGTGACAGGAAATAATAGCAGCAGTGCTATGGTCAAATTATTATAGATTTACATCACGTTATTACTCATTATGGATGCTAATTTGGAAAATGTTGTGCTCTGATCCTATAAATCAAGCACAGCATTGAAATGGAGTGAACATATTTTTAATAAGCAGCCTACTCTGTCTTGTCAGCATCATACTTCCTGATTTATAAAGGCACATAAAAGCTAACCCCTTTATAATAGCAGCAAATGGCTCACATGAATAAAAAATGTTGGAATCATCCTAACATTGAGTTATGGCTGTAGTAGTTGCTCCAGGATGATGGTGTCTCTCTATGAAACGCTGATCTTATTAGTGTGAAGCAACATGTGTCTGGGTAAGATCAGGAAGAAGGCGGGTCCTACATGGCTAACATTGTTTAAACCCCACCCCCTTTCCAGTTGCCGCACCCACTCTGTGGCACGTTTTGCCATCATGGCTTTCCCATGGGTTTGTTGGTCATCATTAACGAATGTCCACATCTTTGCCCTCTGATTTCAGGCCCCACATGGGTCATTCAGTGTCAGACGGTCCTGTGAGGGAGGGATGATGGTGGTGGTGGGGGTACAGAATTAAGACACGAGAGGAGGAGAGAAAAAAGAAGGACAGTCATAGGGACCAAACAAGCTGAGCAGTGCAGTTCTGGAAAGCAGGAGAGCACATGGGAGATATAGAGAGAGGGAACGAAGGACGGTGAAGGCAAAGAGTGCAGAGTAGGGAGAGAGAGGGAGAGCAAATAAAGGGAGAGAGGGAGAATGAGAGAACGATAGAGGCTATGTTCTCAAGGAGAGAAAGGAGGACAGCAATTATTGTATCTAGCACCCAACAGACGCTCCTGGCATCAGCTGCCCCCCCCCCTCTCTCTCTCGCTCTCTCTCTCTCTCTCTCTCTCTCTCTCTCTCTCACTGTCTGTTTTTCTGGCCATCTGGTGCTCACCGTGTTTGTTATATAATTGATCCGAGGAAATATGCTGAAGTTCCGAGCCGACCGGCGAGTCAGGTAGGTGAGGTGGCGGCACTGCAGGGTCGCTTTGGCGGAGCACGGCAGCGAGAGAGAGAGTGTGTGAGAGAGAGAGAGAGAGAGAGAGAGAGAGAGGGATGGGGGGAAGTTTATAGTGAGCCAGCTAGAGAGAGAGAGAGGCAGGCAGCTGCAGAGGCAGCATGACTGGAAACTCGGAGCTGGAGGTCAGGCAGGACTGCAATGCAGTGCTGGAGGGAGACATCCATGGCTCGTAGGAGATCCTTACAGACATTTGTACCTCAGGATTGTATGAGTGTTGGTAGGTAGATGTGTGTTTAATGCTGGTGTGCTCCAAAAAATACGAGTGTCGTCAAACGTGAAATAGATTTAAACTCACGAGCGGACTAGAACGTGACCGAGAATGTTATCGTGTCCTTTATGTGTTGGATATAGTGCAGGGACTGGTTCTATTTCTATATAGGTTTCTGGGTTATGCATGATAAAGCATGCTCAGTCGCAAGACCCTGAGAGATTACACACACACACACACACACACACACGCACTTCTCTGCTGATGTTCTAGATTTGTCCATCTGCCTTTAGACTAACTGGATTCCTGAGCGTTGTCTGTTGTCTTTTACATGCATTTGTGTGTGTGTGTGTGTGTGTGTGTGTGTGTGTGTGTGTGTGAGTGTGACTGTATGTAAATTAGCAGACTGCCCCGACCGCTTGTGCTTGTATTATTTGGCATGCCATTCTAAAGCATAATTTGTTGTAGGAAGTGAGACATCTCTAGTCTGCCAAAGATCTTCAGTTCACTTCCATGGTTCACTTAAAATCTGCTTTGTGGTCATCTAGACCCTTAACCAGCTACTCCCCTGTCACTGTGAAATACAGAGTGTAGATCACTGAACATCTTTCCCGCTTAATAATTTAGTTCATGGCACAACAGCTGCAGAACGCACTGTACTGCTAAACAGTGCTTTAGATACTGGATGTTTGTTTATATTTCTTCATCAGGTGCGGCCTTTATTGTGACTCTCAGTGCCATAGAAATGAGCTTAAATAGTCCTTAATGGAATATGACCAGGAATAGCATATTGTGATGTGAATATATGACAAGCCTCTTGACATGTTAAAAGATTGGCCTGCATTAACTTTATCTGGAACCTCTAAGCTATTTAGAATAATCTGTATACAACTTCAAAAATCATTTGCATATCTGCATATTGCAGGCTTCACTGAAAAATAATAATAATACAGTGATGAACAAATTTACTTCGCTCAGCCTGTATGTAGCATCTCATAGCACTTTAGCTATGAACCCTCCACGATGCAGTGTTACATTTCTGATCAGGCACGGTGGAGTGCAGCTTCAGTAGTCTGTGTTATAACCCCAGAAAAAACTGATCTACTCAGTCCTACTCCAGTGCAAGTGAAATCAGTTCCTGTGAAGCAGCTGCATTCTGTATAAGTTTGAAGGACTTGGCGTTGGGACATGAGTCCCTGGAGCACAGCCTATCTGCGTTCTCTAAAGTGGGACGAGATACTGTCACAAGTGGCTGAATGTGAGTGGCTGTCAGGTTAAAGGCAGAACAGGAGTGTGATACCTTCATCTGGCTTCAGGACTTTGGACATGATAAATTCTTCACACTCTAGGCCGGGATGTTGTTCATGCCGCCCCAGTTTCATGTTTAGTTTCACTTCAAATATTTATTCGGGACTATTAAACCCTCTGAACGGTTACGGCCATAGTTGAACACCCACACCCACACACACAGAGCTAAATGGGTGTGTATTGATTGAGTGTAACACTGTACTGCTAACTGCTGAATTATTAAGCAAGTTGGGGTTACTCTGCTTCAGTATTTTACAGGATTGTTGTGACTAGTCTGGAAAAGTGTCATGGAGCTTGCAAAACATTTATACTACTATTCGTCTGCTTTCTGTTTTCCAGTCAGAATGAGCCGAACGGGCCAGCTGGGCTCTCAGTGATCCATACCCGTCCGGAGGAGAACGGACAGATCCAGAAAGAGTTGCTGTAAGTGTGCCATCCTTTCTGTCTGTTTTTTGTTTTTTTTTTTGTTTTGTTTTATTTCATTCACTCAAACAATAGTCTAAAATTGCAGGTGTGCAGGTTATATATATATATGTGTGTATATATATATATATATATATATATATATATATATATATATATATATATATATATATATATATAAACACACAGTGAGGATAGTCAAAAATGCAGACCTTGTTGTAAAAGATGATAAATGAGGCATTTTCATTCCAAGGCTGTAAAATGTGAATTCTATCATGTTTTGTAGAATGAGAAACCCAGCATCTGTGAGTGACTCGGGTTGGTTTTTAAATATGAAGAAGACACATAAAGTGGGAGGTTGGTATGAGTATGAACGTCCAGATGACCTGGAAAGCCCAAACGGAGACCCAGGTTTCACTGTGTGTCCTTAATCCTGGTCACCTGTGATAAATAGGAGCTACATGTTTTTTGTGTTGTTTTTTTCCCCAACCTGTGTGTGTGTGTGTGTGTGTGTGTGTGTGTGTGTGTGTGTGTGTGTGTGTGCTTTATTTAGTAGCATCATTTAATATCATCCTGACTAATACATGAATATCCAAATGTCTGTTAGGCCAAAGCTATTTTTATGTAAATTCCACAGTGCATACTTGAAGTCATGTTCAATTTTCCTTGAATTCGTCGGAGGGCTAATAAATCTTTTATGTTTAGAGAGCTTTCCAGCCCACACGGAGACAACGCCGCCACCCTGCTCATCCTCTATGCGCTGTCGGGGATCAATACAGGGCTTCCATAGCACATGAGTAAAGTTTAACACCTCTAATGCAGAGGCCTTCGCTGGGTCTAATGCATTTAATTTTCTACGGAGACAACGCCGCCACCCTGCTCATCCTCTATGCGCTGTCGGGGATCAATACAGGGCTTCCATAGCACATGAGTAAAGTTTAACACCTCTAATGCAGAGGCCTTCGCTGGGTCTAATGCATTTAATTTTCTACACAGTGTAATTTTTGCATCTCAATTGAAATGAAAACAAATTAATAAGCTTAGGTTCCTGTATGGGCATGATCATGTGCTAGTGAGCTAATCACGACCATTGTATGGGCATCCAGTTTGCCACAGAGTTTGTGATGACTGACTGGTTTCTAGTTTTACATGTATATTTGGATCAGATTATAACATCTCAGCTTTTTAAATGACCATAATTTTCAATCATCTATGATTTGCTCCAATGAATTACCTCTGCCCGATTGCTTGAGTGAATACCTTCGGAGCCTGAATGATCCACCTTTGTTAGACCTATTGGTTAAGAGCTGCTCCTATTTAATCAAGCTCATATTTCAGTCTGAGTTGGTTGTAAGCTTCAAAGACTTGTTGTAAATTTGTCTGTCTTGCTGGTCAGCAGATCAATGGCTTCTAGAGAGGGTTTGGAAAATCCAGACCGGGGATCAATATAATTGAATGACGAATGCATGGTCGCTCTGCAATGTGCAGTCCCTTCTTTCTCCCTCTGTCTTCTGGACACTGCTACAAATCACATTCTTTTGAAACCATCGCCCGTTCTTAAACACAGCCTCTGGGGTGCGGCCTTGTGCTTTTGCCAGTGGAGGATAAAAATAACGTGGCTCCATGTGTGCACGTCTGCCTCCTTCCCATAGTCCTTCTGTAACGTTCGGATTTTTTGGGTTGTCCTCTTTTGCAGTGCGCTCCCTGCGTGTATTGGTTTGAGAACAATTTCTGCGTAAAGGTGATGGCGCACTGTTTGTACCTGTGTGTGTGCAGGAGCTTGGATTCGGACATGAATGGCAAGACGGGCAGCAGAGCGCCTTCAAATAACGCCGTTGAGGCAAACAGCAATGCCAACAACCTCAGCATGGCATCCCATTCAACCCCAGAGGCCCAGAATCACTCACAGGTCAGTATAGTGCAGTACACTGCAAAAACAAACAAGCAAACAAATAAACAAATAACAAAAACAGGAAAAGAAGCTAAACTTTGTCTTGAGTAAATTCAAATATTCAGTGATTATCAATAGTCAGATTTAGATTAAATCCACAGTAAAAAGTGTGGATGCGGCAAACTGAGTATAGTTTTTTCATGTACTTAAAAACATTTGGCTGCTATAGTATAATAGGGCTGGATTTTGGCAGAAGGTATATACTGAGGATTTTATTTGTGGTGGCCATTTTAGGTTGCAGGAGGTTATATTTCTGCACAGCTTCCCATGTATACATCATGCCCACTGCTAAACCAGCCCAGTTTGCATGTGTATATGTAGAGGATATGGATGATATATAATTGGGGACTGGCCATTGGCAATGTAGTAGTTGCTGAAGTTGTGGTAGAAGGTATATAACTAAATCCAGGATCAAGTTGAAGAGATAACCAGCCTTATATCACAGTGCTGTTGGATTCTCGAATCTGAACGTGCGGATTCATTTTCTATCACAGCAACTCTGACCGTCATTTCAGCTGTAAATCATATCACAGGTTTACTGTATATTAATGTGCTTGTTCTAATGCGGCACCGTTTCTATAGTAACAGCTCATTCACAGGGACTTGTATACCGGATGTTCCTCACAATCTAAGCATAACAATAAAAATGTGTTTTACATTTGCATGTGGCCTGACTTACTAAATGATGTCCTGTGTGAGCTGAGTCAAGTGTGTGAGCAGGGAAAACACAGAATTATGCAATGAAGAAAAAAACCTGATTAAATTAATTTATTGTATCACAACAACCCAGTATGATTATTATCCATCAACCACATGTGTCTATGTGTTGTGTTTATGTCTGTTGTTCAATAAAGCACAAACATTCTCTTATGCCTCTATGTAGCTGGTTTCACGGACGCCTAAGAGAGCTGCGACATTTGGGAAGCGCTCCAATTCCATGCGCCGTAACCCAAAGGCTGAAGTCACCAAGCAAGGCTGGCTCTGTAAACAGGTAAAGTTTGTGAGAGCAATGTTGCATTGAGACAATTAACTAATGTGTTATAATTAACATAACTGATAAACAGCTCATACCTTCCTACATAACAGATAAACAGCTCATTCTATAATTTTCTTTTACAGCATTTTGCAATGTATAATTTCTATTTCTAGTTCTAGAACTCACACAAAACCTCTTCCCAGGCTTAGTGTTCTTCTTGAGGGCAAATGTTTGTGTCAGAGCACAAATAAATGTCATGTGACAGGGACTAACTAAAACGGTTATTTCACCTTGTTACTCACAGGTCATGACCAGAATCAGAATATATCATTAAAAAAAAGCATATTTTTCTTCCTAATTTGGGTACCTGCATTTATTATAAGACAACGACTGCAGCTGAAAGCCCTGAGACACGTGAAGCCAGCCAACGGCATCTTTTCTAAAGGCTGCTCGTGCTGCGTCACAGGGCAACATAACACACCCCGAGAAAAGAGCTATCTGCCCGTTTCCACATGCGTGTGCTCACAGCCACCCACGATTGGCTAGTGTTGCTGTGATTGACAAGGGAGAGAGAGTAATACCATCCCATTCATCCTGAGAGCACAGCCAATTTTGCTCCCTCGGCCACTGTCCACAGATGGCTGTTCCGTTGTCAGAAATCAAACTCACGTTCTTTTCTGTTGCACCACTTGGAAGCATCAGTAATATGAATTTTCAATGATTAGAGAAACTAAGCCAAGCATATAAAGTTTCACACTGGACTGACCATGTCATATTGGTTTCCTTAGACTAAAGTAATTTAGCTTAGTTGAAATAACACAGGACATTTTTTGGATTCAGTATTGATGAGGGTTTCATTTGTGGTAAGCCCAGTGAATTTGCACAGAAACACTTGATTATGGATATTTTAAAGGAAACCACTGTTTAAGAAAATATTACTTGTGACATCAGTTTTTGCAAAAGACAATTATTTCAGTTTTACGTTTAAATTATATGTACACGTGTGTAGGGTTTTTTTTTTAAAAATGCTAAGCTTACTCATCTCAAAGTGCAGGAAGAATACAATGAGCAGTGGTGGCTCCGTGAATACGGTCCTGTGCTACTGATGGGAAGGTTGAGAGTTCAGATGCCAAACTGCCACTAGGAGTCCTTGAGTAAAGGCTTCTACAGGACTCAGGAGTGCTGTACCATGCCTAACCCTGTTCTCTGATCTCATTATTCTTCCAGGCTGGGATATGCAAAGAAACTGTTTGGTTTTACTGTGCTGATGTCCTATAGAGGCCATCTTTCTAAGATTACTGTACAAGTTGCTTATTACAAATTGAACAAGTGTGACTTTCCCAGCTATTTGTTATCTTCAGTGTTGGTACAGTTAAACATAATCATAAATGGGCTAGTATGAATGAGCTAGCAGGGCTACGCACTCCTGTCTTTCAAAGCTAAAAACACATTAATATAATGCTTTCATTTTTGGCGTCTACATCAGACTATTTGTTGTTAGCAAATATTGTTTTAGAGTTCTATGGAATCAAGAGCAACAACACTAGCCATGGGCGTAAGACAAATTCATAGAATGGTACGAGTTTAGGGCTTATTTTACAGTATTTCTAGTCCAGACTACATATTCCTGCAGTCTATCATTTATATTAGATCTTTGTCAGGTGATTACCCAGAGTGAACCCTAAACCCCCCCCCCCCCCCGAATACATGTGCACTTTGTTGACGAATCTGTAACACGTCATCAAGTAAAATACAGTAAAATACAATCATAGGCATAATGAATGACAGCCAGATAGATTCTTTACTCTGTTATATTTTAACCCTAAAATTTGTTTAGAGGAGAAACGCATTCAAATCTTTTAAATCATTAACACAGCTGCCTATGTAATCATTCCTATTATGCCATCAGTTAGACCTATTGATATAATGCATTGCTAATAGTTTCAAAGTCAATCTATCGAGAGATATTAGATATTAGTCCTCCTGTCTTATATAACAACCATCTGGCACTAAACATAATGATGATTTGCTGTTGTTAGAGTTGGAATATAATGATTATAATGTTGTTATTTCAGGCCAGCAGTGGTGTGAAGCAGTGGAACAAGCGCTGGTTTGTGCTCACAGATCGATGTCTCTTCTATTATAAAGGTTGGTTGAGAAAATATTTTTCTGTGCGGTTATGTTAATATTGTTCTATATTGGTATTGCTGGTGGTGACCACACCTTCACGATTTGATTATCCAAATACCATTTACCTACAACTGAGCAGATCCTTTTTTTTTTGTATTCATTTGAATGTAGTGTCCTCTGATCCTGTCTGTTCTGCAGATAAGTTGGTCTTACATAAAACACAACAGACAGCATGATTCACAACGAATCTGTCCAAATTCTTGGTTAACATGCTGCTATACTGTGAAAACTATGACACAATAGGAAAGCAAGTGGATTTGTATTGAGTTTGTTTATGTGATTCGAAATTTGGCCTATCCTCTAAGTCGGGCAGAAATGTTTGTTATACAAATCCTTATTTCTTTACAGACTGATGAGAGTACACTGTTCTTCATGGTCAATTTACGTGTAACAGTATTGTGTGTTTAGTTTAAGACGTTAGATTTGTATTTGGTTCAGTAGATCTCAGAACTCTCCCATGCACGGTTGGCCTTAGGTATTTGTTCTGAATGGATTCATTTGAATATATAGAAATTAACTGTGTAGCTTATCCTTAATAAATGTATAATTTCAGACTAGTTTGATGATACTAGAGATTACATACATTGCTCAAATGCCTACATGTGGATTTGAATCTTTGTGAGTAACACTTACATCACAAGGGTGAAAGAGATGAAAGGGCACTTAAAAGTGGACATTACTTAGACACATTTCCGGGTAATTTCATGGCTGATCAAATGTGTGTTTTATGATGAAAGTTTACGAGGTCATTGTAAAACATCTGTCCGTAGACAGCCTTCAGACACATCTGCGTTATGGTTTGTACGTATGTGGGGTGGTGTGTGTGTGTGTGGGATGGAGTGCTTCTCATTTTGACCTAACCATGAAGGTCATGCAAACAGCACAGCCTCTGAGGACAGATGTCAGCTAGCTCCTCCCCTAATCCTCCACCAATCATAGTTTTCCCAGTCATTGTCATGATAAAGACGCTGATCAGTGGCTGCAGCTTAATTTATTATGATATATACAATGGAAATAAAAAGTCTACACACCCCTGTTAAAATGGCAGGTTTTTGTGATGTAAAAAATTTAAATGAAACCTCAGTGTGAAATAAAAAAACAATGTTACACAAAAAAAAAATACAATAACCTGTTACATACGTGTGCACACCCTTTTATAATTTGGGGTGTGGCTGTTTTCAGAATGAACCAGTCACATTCAAACACGTGTTTAAATGTAATTATCATACAGCTGTCATCAATGAAATTATTCTGATTAACCTCAAATAAAGATCAGCTGTTTCTCTAGCATTTTCTAAACGTCTTTTTGGTTTCGTCCAAGTGCTGAAGTCATGGTCCGCAAAGACCTTACAAAGCATGTATGGTATCTCACTTCTTGAAATGTATCGATCAGCAAAGGGGTATAAAAGAATTAACATTCTTAACAAAACATTAGATATGCCATGGAACACCGTAAAGGCCATCATCAACAAACAGAGAAAACAGAGCAAAACAGACCACAGTGACATCACCAAGAACAGGACGTCCCTCTAAAATTTATTAAAGGACAAGACAAAGTCTTAACAGGGAGGCTGTCAAGAGACCTACAGCACAACGTTCTGTACTGACACCTCTGAACAGTTAAAATGTCCACAGCAATTTATTCATGGTGGTGTGTGTGTGTGTGTGTGTGTGCGATCACAATTAACTTTACTCACCCCTGTCCTTAAAATTAATAAAATCCATAATAGCCAAGCAAAAAGGTAAACACGTTTTAAACTTTTATAACTCTATGTCCAGTGCTTGGTACAGAAGGCCTAAGCGGCTATGCATTATTATTTTTCTCTCTTTCTTGTTTTATCTTGACTTAACTTATCTTGACTTAACTTTCTCGTGATCTCGACATATCAAGAGTTGTTTTCTTGTGATCATGACTTAATTTTTCTGTGTACTCGACATAACAATATGTTATTTTTATTGTTCTGGAGGCAGCAAAAGCAGCATCATTGATGAACAGATTCATTTTTACTTTGATCAGAGACTCACTCGAGCTGAAATTCAATTCAATTTTATTTGTGTAGCGCTTTTTACAATGGACATTGTCTCAAAGCAGCTTTACAGAAATATATAAACACAGGATACAGATTTTAATTGTGTGCATTAATCCCTATTGAGCAAGCCGGTAGTGATGGTGGCGAGATATAACTCCCTAAGATGATATGAGGAAGAAACCTTGAGAGGAACCAGACTCAGAAGGGAACCCATCCTCATCTGGGTAACAACGGATAGTGTGAAAGTAAAAGAAAGTTCATTATGGTTTTATGTGAAGTCTGTTTGTTGAACTAGTCCACTGTTCACCAAAGGAGACCTGAGTGCAGAACTTCATGTGGTGATTGCAGTCCCAAGGCCATCGCAGCAACCGTAGTCCCAGCAACCACAGTGAGAATGTCCATGTGGAATTGAGGTCCAAACTATTTCATGGTACTTCAAGCGGTACCATCCTAAGCAAATAGCCAATATCTCTGTGTCTGTGATTGACAACTTCCACATTAGTGTCCGGCATCCCTCTCTCTTAATGCGGAGATAAAGTCCAACTCTACAGCAGGCAATTATTACATTAATGATGCCGATTGTGAAGACGCATGCAACACCAATCCCATTCACAAGGCGTGAGATTTTCTCGAAGAAAAAAAATATATATATATTTTGAGATCACAATATAATAAACATAAAATAACAATGATGGCCGCTTAGGGCTTCCATTGCTTGGCTATTTTAGATTTTGTTAGAATTTTGGAGCGGGAGTTTTTAATATAATCCTGATATTACTATGTTTAACAAGGCCAAGCCATTTTTACTTGTTAAATCCTAAAGTCGCCTGGCTTTTGGCCAAAACAGAATTAGGTTCTACCAGTGAATTTTGTTCAGAGTGTGAGTTTTGTGTCAAAGCATGTAGTATGTTATGGTCTGAAAAACCCCCCAGAGTTTTTCAAAAATAAAATATTTTTGCTTTTGTTTTTACTGCTATCTGGCATTCCAGTGATTGATGGCAACATTAAAGGACAAATATTGATTACTCTCTGCATGTGACAGCAGTCTCTCATATTCTTCACATGTCTGGGCTATGTGGTAGGGTGGCTAGACGGAAGCCCTTTCTCACAAAAAACATCCAAGCTCAAATAAATCACCTCAAACCATGTGGCAAAATGTGTTATGGTCTGATAATAATTCCACAACACCATTTTTTTTTTCTTCTTCACAAAAACCTGCCATTTTAACAGGGTTGTATAGACTTTTTAGATCCATTGTATGTTCTACTATAGCTCTACATATATGATAAAAACAAAGTCATTTTTCACCAGAGTCATGTGGGTTGAAGGTGAGACACAAGTGTTGGTAAAACACATCCAACACATAAACATGATGGTACATACAGAAGTAAATGTGTGCTGTGATTATAAGTCTATAGAAAAGTGAGGCTGAAATATTAGTTGCGTCCAGGTTGATATTGTGATGTCTAAATTACTGAGACGTGTCGTTTGTGGTTACGTGGGGTTATTGTGGAGAAGTTCACCACAGTGTTGTAATGCTGATCTTATTTAATGCCCCCTAGTGGCCTGGATGCTGGGCTCAATGCGTTTCTTATCTACAATACAGCTCAATTGCTGTTTCTTTTGCTTCCCCATGCTGTACATAGCAGCTCAGCCTACACATTTAAATCTGTCTTGGTGATTCATATTATACTCTTTTCAGTGAAATATTTTAAAGCAGGAGCTAATGGTGCACTTGGTGAATGAGTGGGCCTGAAGAGGAAGTGTGGGCTGAAAAGCTGGCATGCAGGTTGGGGTGCTGTGGGATCAGCTGGAGGCTTGTCAGTGTGAGCGAGGCTTTCCCAAATCTCATTCTCTTTCTCTCAGTCAACTACAATCCTCAGCAGTGTAACACTCACCGCCTCTGACTCTTTCCTGCTCATTCTTTTCAATGAATAAATTGCTGTGGACTTTTTAACTGTTCAGAGGTGTCAGTACAGAACGTTTCGGGGTGTATGAGAGGATTCTGTAATTTGAATGTCAGCCTCCTGGTGCTGAAGAGGAAAATCCTGTTTCATTTCAAACAAAATGCAGTTTTTAAAAGCAAGAGACAAAAAGGTATATTAGCAGTGGTTAAGGTGGATTAGTCTTAGGGACAATAACTATGTAGTGTTTGTGTGTGTGTGTGTGAGAATATTGTTAATGATAATGAACAATACTCAGATGCTTGATTGGTATTAAGGGGCCCTATGTGTGTCAAGAAAACATTCCCCACACAATTACACCACCACAAGGCAGGTTGGGTCCTTTGATTAATCTGACCCTACTGTCACAGAAGATATTACATTTCATCAGACCAGTCAACTTTTTTCTAATCTTCCAGTAAGGTAATGAGAGGTGTCCATTTACCCCCTCAGGACTGAGAGCAGATCAGACTGCAACTTTTTGCTCCAGTCACTCCAGTCTGGCTCTCTGATCAATTGTTCCTCCATATTCAATAAAAGTGAAACTGCTCACAGTTTTTATAACTAGTAATCCGTTTGTAAACACTGAACCAAAAGAACCTTTTGTCCATAATAGACCTACCCTCTTTATTAATCACTACTGATGTGGTAATGGCGGTATCAGGACGCCAAAGCTTCCAAAATCCTTCTTCTTGTTCATCTGACCTCACACTTTCTTCTCTCTCTCAACCTCTGAGCTTGCTAAACCCGCTCTAACGTGTGGGAATACCTGTGTTTCTCCACCCACTACTGACTGTTTGAACTCATACACTGCCGTTCCCCAAGGGAAAGAATCCCACACATTTGATGCTGGATTTTTACATACTGTATATTGAAAAGCTGTTTTTTTTCCCTGCCTGATGCACAGATACAGGGGATCTCCATGGTACATTATGTATATACCTGCACTGCTGATAATTCAGTTGAACCAAACTGCAGGCAACTTTTGCTGGGCAAAGTAGTGAGATGTAAGCTAATATAAATGTAATTGTAGAACAGGAATGATCCTGAGACATGTGTACTGCTGCAAGTGCAAGTACATTACTGCTGCTGATACTAATACTTATTACAAACAATTATAGTACTATCCCTATAATAATCAGTCAGACTACAGTAGAGATGACAAGTTATTTTTTAAATTTCATATAACAGGAATCATCAATAACATGTCTAAATGAAAAAAAAAACCTTTGTGTTTAGATAAAGCTCAAACTAGTGACATCATGATAAATACAGCCTGACAAACAAAACACAAATCTAATTGCAAAGCTAATCATACCAACCTTGACATGCAGTACTAAGTATTAGCAACATTAACTAAAAACTGAGGGTCAGTTAAAAAGAATCTAAACTGTACTAAAGAGAAATGAACTGTAAACACAGCTCTCTAGCCTGCCTCAACAACCGCATAAAGCCCATAAAGAGCATTTTCCAGTGGAAATTAACTCCTTGATGTAATTGGTCCTTGCATCCAAATGCTTCCCAGTGTAATGGGATTTTTGCCAAAGTTTTGATGTACGTTCCGAATGCATGTACTGTCCGTAAAGTTGCTCCTTGCAAGAGGGTGGCTCCTTCAATGTATGACTTGTAGCTCAAAGTGGCATCTAGAAGGCCATGAGGCATTATGGGTCTGGATGATGGAGGTATGGTGGACTACAGGCTGGTTTTCTGAATACTCTGTACCCTGCTCTAGGTCATTGGTTCTCAAAGTGCAGTCTGAGGACCTCCCATGGTCCATAAATCAAATCTAGCAGGTCTGCAGTCTGTTTTTTGTTGTTGTTGTTTGTTGTTTATGGTGGTGGAAATTACGACCCACCATTATCAAATACATTATATTTATTATTGAGCTTTATAGCCTGTTTGCCTGGTCATTTGAATTGGTTTAATCCTAACCTCAATTACTCAAATCTGGACCTCAGGGTGAACCACTAGAGGGTGTGTCTCGACACTCCAGCATGCGCCATTCCAGTGGCCAGGACCCATCTACTTGATAGATCCATTCTCCACACTGCTGTGAAGATTTGGAATAGTCTGCCTCCTGATGTTGTTGGGTGCACATATTTTGGCAATTTACAGGCTTTTAAAACTCCAGCGCATTGTTACTTGGTACAATAGCATGTTTGACTGAGCTGCTGTGAACCATTTGATTTGCCTCCCGTGGCTTCTTTTTGTGAGTATGTTGGCCTACAGCCCATCTATATTGTTGGATGGTGTGGCAATTGTTTACTTATGCATATATATATATATATATATATATATATATATATATATATATATATATATATATATATACCCAAAAAACAAAACAAAACTACAAAACCAGCCTATAAATAATGTCAGTGTGTTCTATCAGAGAAAGTTCAGAATAAAAAGCTGTATGGATATAATACATTTTATTGCATGTTATTGTATGTTATTATACACATTCGAATAATGGTTCTAATATTTGACTAGTAGGATTGTGTTCATTAATATGTACTGTAGAAGTGTATGGAATTTAATTTACAGTTACAGTACTGGCTGCAAAGGGTTTGAGCGCTGGCTGATCACCAGACAAAAGTCACAAGATGCACTTGTTTATGTGAGGGTTTGGTCTGTGTGTTTGATCTGACTGAATGAAGATGTGTTTATATTCCACACTCTTCACTTCAGAATGATTGACACCCCACTGGCAGGACCCAAAGGATAGTATAATTAAAATTTAACACAAACAGCTAGAGGAAATTTGGTATTTTTCCTAAATAGACATGTGGCAAAAATGTTGGCACTCCTAACCATAACCCATGGGGTCACCTGACCGTGTAGGATAAGCAGTACTGAAAATGGATTGATGGAATATTCATGAAGGATTCACCTGTGTAATATGGTTAACAAACATTGTAGCATTCCAACCTTCCTGTTAGCACTTTCGCATTTTCATCACACAGCAGTTTAATGCAAGGTTATAAAATAGACATAGGCCACTAATGGCTTCACTGAAGGTCCTCCGCGCCCTCATTCCGTGTTTTTTTATTTTATTTTTATGATTCAGCTAAGCAGATTTTATAATTATGTGTGGGAGTCCAGCGAGGCCAGTGTAAATGGCATGATTCAAACCTGTTGACTTTGCCTGAGTCTCTCTGGCTAATTATTCTGTTCTGCACCCCCTTTCCTCTCTCCTGTGGTGATAAGAACCGGATCACTGATTCTGTTTGTTATCTTTTAGAGTTAAAATAACTTAGTAATTACATGCAGTGTCTGCTCTAATGGACGCTGAAATTTTTAGTGGAAATTAGCTGGACTTCACAGTAAGAGATTTGTTTTGCTCATATCCTTTGGTTCATTTTGCGCAATCTCGTCAATTGATTTGTGCCTTAAGCCAGTTATATAATTATATAAATGAATTAGAGAAGCCTACTGAATGGAGGCGGAAACTCACTCCAGGAGGCTGAAGTTTCTTTTCTTCTGTAAGTAGAGCGACTTCTTGGGACGCCACTGGTCATTTGTGCTTTACTCAAACAACAGTCAGTTAAACACAGAGGCTGGCTACTGTCCATGCCATCTCCTTCAATGTGCTTTAATTTCCTGGATATGTCCCAGTGTTGCCTTATCGTCCCGATTCCATCTCCCCCGGCTGTGCTGTGGAAAAGAGGGAAGGGGAATGTGTGACGGAGCAGTTTAATGCCTCGCTTGTCATTCCAGCAAGGGGGAGTTAGTGAAAAATGGGTGAAAAATGGCTCTGGTCATCACAGAAGAAATCAAAGTTGTCTGCCGGCTACAATGGGGAACAGAGAGAGAGAAAGAGAGGCAGTTTTGTTAATTTGCGAAAAAAATTATTCTGATAGATGAAGAGTGTAGATTGCTGGTCACCACTGTAGAGATCAGAGCCGCATGCCAGCTATGGAGGAGGAGAGAGGAAAGGATAAGAGACGGAAAACTATTTCTGTGTACTCGACATTACATGTTATTTTTATTGTTCTGGAGGCAGCAAAAGCAGCATCATTGATGAACAAATTCATTTTTACTTTGATCAGAGACTCACTCGAGCTGAAATAGCTCTGTGTCTGTCAATGATTGACAACATCTACATTAGTGTCCGGCACCTGAGAAGGGGACATCCCTCTCTCTTAATGCAGAGATAAAGTCCATCTCTACAGCAGGGAATTATTACATTGATGATGCCGATTGTGAAGACGCCAATGTGCATACAACACCAATCCCATTCACAAGGCGTGAGATTTTCTCAAAGTAAAATCGAGAAAATTGTGTTGAGATCACAATATAATAAACATTAAATAACAATGATGGCCGCTTAGGGCTTCCATTGCTTGGCTAGTTTAGATTTTGTCAGAATTTTGGAGCCGTGAGTTTTTAATATAATCCTGATATTACTACGTTTAACAAGGCCAAGCCATTTTTGCTTGGTAAATCCTAAACTCGCCTGGCTTTTGGCCAAAACAGAATTAGGTTATAGATTAATTGGGAATTTTAGTCAGAGTGTGAGTTTTGTGTCAAAGCATGTAGTATGTTATGGTCTGAAAAAACAAACCCCGAGTTTTTCTAAAAGAAAATATTTTTGCTTTTGTTTTTACTGCTATCTGACATTCCAGTGATTGATGGCATGTTGACACGCTATTTCACAAGCATGTATGCGTGTGTGTATAAATAACAGGTGTGTGGACTGCGCGTGAATGTGAATGAGTGTGTAAAGGTGTAAGATCTATGTGTCTGAAAGAGCCCTGGAGTCTCCATGGGTGTGGGGGTTTTTTTTTCTCCTTTTTTTTTTCCTGACAGGTTGCTCTTATCAACTGGCCTAATCTGCTGATTTTCTTAAAGAGCAGGCTTTCATGCCTGAGGTTTTCTTTTGTGTTTGTAGGTGTCGTTTTTCATTCCCGTAATTTGTTTGGTTTTTGTTGTAGGTGAGTTTTATGATTTGTGCAGGAGTTCAACAATATACATTTAAATTAGTTTAGTGGTTTAACAGGTTGGTAGTCTGACAGTTTCTATGTCCGTATGTTCTGTGTGTGTGTGTGTGTGTGTGTGTGTGTGTGTGTGTGTCAGAGTGTGAGCAGTTTCTTAAAACATTATCTTCCAAATTAAAGTATTATATTGCGTATTATATTATGTAATAAATGTTTGAATGTCAAAATTGTTTAAATATTTGAAAAATTAGTTTTTTATCATTTGATTCCTTCCTCCTCCTTTATTACTTATGTATTTTTTTTTCTGTTTTGGAATCATTTGACGTCACGTCACCAATCACCTTTACTCATGCAAGAAAGGTTGTGCTACATACAGTAAAGAAATAAAGTAGTTTTCTGAGAGTTGCTTTAAAGGCTTTTAGACTTTCTAATGCATACTAGCATAGAAAAGTTTTTTTTTTTTAAATGTATTACACTGAAATAAATGATATACTGTACATGTACATGAGTTCCTGGATTGTGTGTGTGTGTGTGTATGCTGGGTGTTTTTGTTTACTCTCACCTGTGCGTGACCGAGCTCTTCCTTTGTATCTGTGACTGGTGCAGATACAGTACACTTGAATGGATGCCAGAATTCCTGTAATACTGAGTCCTGAATACCTGATATCTCTGTCTCGCTCTCTCTCTCTCCCTCTCAAACAGCACCCCCCCCCCACCCGTCCTCTCTCTCTTTCTCTCTAACACCCACACATGCACTCTCTCTCTCTCTCTCTCTCTCTCTCTCTCCCTCGCATGCTCTCTCAGAAGGGCATCCATTTCTCTGACAGCAGCAGCAATAGCACTCGGCAAGAGATGACGAACATACGAGAGCACCGAATCTGAATCCTCCTGCCTGCCTCGCTCGCTCACTCACTCGCTCACTCGCTCGCTCCCACGTTTAAAAATTAACACGGCACTGCATTATTTAGATAACCCAAGTGCTTTACTCGGTCATTCCTTTCCTCTCTCCCTGCCTCCCAGCTCTTTCTTGCTCTCTCCTCGCTGTCACTTCATGCCGTTTCCCTTTGAAAGCGTGCACCTTGTCAACGCTAGACTGCCAGACTAAAATGGATATCTATATTGAGATTCGCCTGCAGTTGCTCTGGAGTTTACTTTTCCATTCTCGCTACGCTATACTGCTGCAGCAGCTCAGAGGAACTCCTAGCGGAAAGTGACTGTGACTCAGACGTGGTTTGCGTATTAACAGCGCCCCTTGTTTTGCTGTGGGTTGGATTGTATTTTTGGATTAAAAAAAAAAAAACACACAAAAAAAACTTGTGCATTACGAGGAGTTTTTCGCAGCCCTAATCTCATTTTTGTTGTTGTTTTTCATGCCATCCAGACGAGAAAGAAGAAATTGTCTTGGGAAGCCTTCCTCTCCTCAGCTTTAAGATCGGACCAATCCAGGCTTCAGACAACATCAGCCGCAAGTTCGCCTTTAAGGTGAGTGAATGCTGGGGCTCCAGTGCGGTCAAAGGTTTGAGGATATGTGGATATGTTTTCATATCTTGGTAGAGACCAAATGTCCCCACACGGATAGGAATAACTGATAGTTTTAACCTCACTCAGCTGCTCCCCACAAGGGAAACTGCTTCTTCTTCTTCTAACAAATACTGCAAAGTAATAATAATAATAATAATAATAATGAACTGAACAAGCCTAAAAGTTTCCTTTTGGTTACTGAGATTAAGGTAGGATTAGATTTATGTGTAGCATAGCATTTATTAGCTGCATTAATAATGATGCCAGTGGAAGGTCCTCATGTAGATAGTAAGACAAATGTGTGTGTATCAGTGACAGAGAGAGAGAGATGTGATGAGGGTGCAATATTTTTGCTTTCATAGTGATCTGAGGCAGGTAGTGATTTCTGTATCTATAATAATATCTATACACATTATTATAATTATTATTATTATTATTATTATTATTATAAACCACAGTATTATACTATGCACTGCTGCACTTTATGTACAAGACATTTTAA
This sequence comes from Ictalurus furcatus, assembly GCF_023375685.1. Lineage (NCBI taxonomy): Eukaryota > Metazoa > Chordata > Actinopteri > Siluriformes > Ictaluridae > Ictalurus > Ictalurus furcatus. The sequence continues at coordinate 13,011,113 of NC_071275.1, forward strand.
AACTGGGTAGACTATATTTTTTTTAAAAACAAGCGTATCAGGTTAAAATATTATTTTTACATTACTTACACTAAGGTCAAACTTCTTACCAAGTCTGTTTAAAAAAAATGCTATTCATTTAGTACTTGCATAGTGCACTGTATTATGTAATTGAACATCATAATATTTGAAAGCACACAGCTAAATAGACTGCTGTATGGAAAACCATGATATGGGTCTGTTTGATTACCATACATTTCAATTTTCCACTCTTATCCAAGTCCTTCGGCTTGTTTTTGATTCGTCTGTCATCCATCTATAGCAGAACAGGTTTGGCAGGTGTACAGTGAGGAGTGAGTTGTTGTGCTGCCACATGTAATAGTTTAGAGTTTCCTAGCTGAGATCCGGAGTAACACTTCACAATGGAAGTGTTTTTCACTACCCTCGTATTGAAACTAATAGAAGGCTTGTTAACTGGGTTGTGTCAGGTGTTTTGGAGTGAAAGCACTGCGATGTAGTGGTCAGGATTAGGAAAGGAGTTCTTGTTTCTGCGTTAATACGTACACCGTGTTGTGGTGATACAGATGACGTTTGACGACGAGTAAACAGAGTTTATTCGGATTAATAATGTCAGCCACTGGCTTCAGTAAAGGAGCATCATTGGTATATCCACAGGCAAATATCATTGTGGAACGTGTCATACGAGACTCCGGGTGTGTTCCATGAGTTGCCTCGGCGTGTGAAGAATGCGAAACTGTGTTTTTTTTTTTGTTTTTTTCACACCGGGTCCTGTTTTTGGTTTTGCCCTCCAGCTGTGTAGGTCTCCTCAGGGGAGGGTGGAGCTTCTTCACAACATGTCCGCGCAGGTTCACAGCGACTTCCGACAAAACCGTCTCTCTCTCTCTCTTTTTTTTTTTTTTTTTTTACGAGGTCTCTCAGTTTTAACTGACCCCCAGGCCCTACAGGCAGGAACTCTACATTGGTGACCTTTGACTTGGGCTTTTAAAGTATCTGAGGGGTGGGGTGGAGAAGGGCTTTGCTTCAATAAAACCCATTTCAGGATATTTACTGCCTCCATGAAAGCAGCCCTAAATCTGATTTATGGCACCTGAAATTGCAGAAGGTATAAAGGTGATTGTTCATCTGAAAAACATTTCCACGTATAATATGCCGGGTAACAGGTGGAGTTGCGTGTGTTAAAAATAAGCACTGATTCATCGTCATTACTTTGCTCATCCCTGCGAGAGCGATTTCTATTTATGAGGAGTGCTAACGAATTGTGATGCGTCCAGAGATGATGATGTCATGCCCCCTACAACCAGCATTTTTTCAACTAGTCTATGCACGAGGTTAATAATTAAATAAGAATTGACGAGACGCTATGCGCTGGCAATGTGTGTGTTTGGGTTTAAACCATGCACTGAGAGCCAGAGGTGATTTCACCCAGGCATAATCGAAGACGCTTTGACTGCCGCCGCTTCCTTTCCAGCATCACCTCCAGCATCTTATGCTCCTTACTCTGGTTGCACAAATTCAAATGTATCGTTGTCCGTTCTGTCTAATCCTGGTTGATCACCAGAACTGAAGACGGGCCTTGAGGCTGGTGAGGATTTACTTCCTTGTTTTTGAATAGGTGGGATATCTTGTTTCTGATAGTAATATTCCAGTGTCATGTAGCTCATAAGGCTTCATGTTGGCTTTGTCACAGTTTCATGCAGTATTCTGATCCTTTAGGTTTGGTCTACATGCTGAATATTTTGTTACAAAGCCAAAAACATTATACTGTACATTACACTATACACATTCCCACACATATGCTTTACCGCTGTATCTACATGCTGACTGTACATTGTCTTTCTTCATCTCTTTTAATCGTTATGCTCCCTTTCATTATCTCTCTTTTTCTTCATAAGTCGACTCTTAAGTATCACACACACACACACACACACACACACACACACGGAGCGTCATCCTTCACCCGAGAATAGCACTGTTTGAATATTGATGAAGAGGGGTTGCATAACCACTGGGAGGTTGCTCCCTCTCCCTGTCTCCCTCTGCAGGCCTTACAGAGCAGGAAGAAGCCAAATATATATATATATATAAAAAAACAGGAACTCCAACATAATCATACGATCTCATTAATGAATGACTTGTTGTGAAGTGCTGATGGATCTGTTTTTGTAACCGCAATTGGTTTAGAAAGAAAAAAAATCTACCTTCAGAGATGTGTTGTCTGTTGATGTTGTTATTATCCTAGTCATTAAGCTGGGACATGCATGATGTCCAGCTTTATTGAGTTAGAACGCATAGGAAGTCACATAGGAAAGAGAAGATCAAAGCAATCATAGCCTCTTGTTAGTAACCCTGATTCTGTTTCAACGGTGGAAGGATTTCTGTTTTGTAGTACTGATATGGGAGTGATCTGATCTGATATGGAGAACTTCTGCACATAATTGTTTTTTTTTTGGTTCGGTCCCAGAATGCAGTCCTGTCCCAGAACGTGGGGAGACAAGCTGATAAGAAACAAGCTGCAGCCTGTTTGCGCGTGACACTGATTTGCACTTTGAGTTGGGATCGATGGCAAAGATCTGTGTATCACCATCATAAGCTGTGGAAGGACGCTTGTAATGAGACAAGCGCATTACAAGCGTTCTACTGCACATTCACAAACAAGGACTGACCAAAACTTGCAACAGTACTTGGAGTTATAGATGTAATTAAGTTCCACCAACTAGAATTAGAACCAGTCGTGTAATGGCAGTTAATAAAAACCAACAAACAAACAAACCTGCATTTAGAAGAGCAACAAGTCCACCATGGACAGAAGTGCTTGGATTGGTTCATTTGTCTGTTAGTTTGACCACTTTATACGATTTACAATGAAAATATTTATGTTGTATTTTTTGCATTTTGTCGCTGATAAAACGAAAAGTTATTTTATTTCAGCTCACTGTTGATGAACTTAAATATATATTACACTGAAAACCCTAATAGTATTAAAATCAGCACATCATTTGATCAGAAAAGAAAACCGTTTCAGTTCATTTGTGCTCCTGTTATGCCATAAAAGTCATTTTTAGTGCTTTTTTTTTTTTTTTTTTTAGCAATATGAGCCTTTGTGTAAGTTGAGAAATAAAATAAAAATAAAACAAGATATTTTTGACAACACAAACATGGCAGCAACAGACTACTATTGTTTTTGTGTTTCTTCCTCTTCTCTCTCTCTCTCTCTCTCTCTCTCTCTCTCTGTCTCTTGTTCTGTGTGTGTGTGTGTGTGTGTGTGCATGCGTGTGCGCATGTGCGCGTGTGTTTCTGTGCTATTCCCTGTCCCAAATGTCATAATTTCTGTTGATTCCAATCTTGAACAGGTACCATACGCAGAACTAGACCATGTGCTACCAGACTGGAGGCCAATCTAAAAAGCATAGGTCTAGTTTTTTGGTGCCAAATGATTTGTATTAGTTACATTGTGCAGTGGTAAAATGCCCTTTATTACACTGTTTTGGGGCATCCTTAAATTTCTGGATGTTCATGGAAAAATTTGGGAGATGTGGAGGATGATGATTATGGTGTACAGGTTACAGGAAATCGCCACTGTTTACTTTAAACCCATGTGGGTGTAACACCAGATTGTAGTGTTAGACCCAGACCCAACTGACCCAATAATATTGAGAACGCACCACCAAAATGAACATTAAGTTGCCGTAATTAAAACTCATTCATTCTTTAGTGCATCCTCAGTAAACAGTCAGGGTTGTATTGAATCCAGAGCCTAACCTGGGAACACTGGCTACGAGGCAGGAATACACCCTGGACCATACATCTTCATGGTTATTTGAAGTTGGTTGATAATTAGCAAATGACCCAGTTTCGTATCACCAAATCTAGGGCACGTCATATCACTGAAATCAGGATGTTTGCCCAGTGGGAAGGGTTGTGATGGCCTGAACTAGCTGTACTGTTCCCAATTGCTTAAGACTGTTGTCCCACGGCTGCTGGTATAGGACTCTTATCATTCACGTGGGCACTGTCTATTTACACAGCATGGATCAACTCTCAGGAAGCGTCCTGACACAGGAAGGAGGTGTGTGCGTGCATGAGGCAGACAGAGCTGGAGACTGAACACACCCATGCAATCATTCCCTCAGAGTTGCCTAGTCATTATTGGTCACAGTAATCAGTAATTACTCTAGCCTCTGTATTCTTGTTTGCGCTCATGCAGATGACGTTGTCAACACTTTAGCGCATCGAGCAGACTGTAGCCAGCCACTCCCTCGCCTTGAGCTATGAGTTTGTAAGTCTCCAGCTGTTTACTCACAAGACCAGAAGTCTGTCTAATCGTAGTACCTTTGGTGCTGGAGGGAGCAATATGAACTAGCGAGCTCTGTAATGGTTGGTGATGGGTGCAGCAAGCATCAAGTGGTGTGACTCTTGCCAGGTTTTATTTGTCCACACAGACTCCATCTGTTGCTCTTTCCGCTGCATTAACCATGCATGACTAAAGAAAAATACCTGGGTGGAGAGAGGGACATACATGCTGAGAGTGTGACAAGAAAGAGGGTCAGCTCAGGATCTTGGAAAATCTGTTGGATGTCAGTGTGTCTGAATTCTGGACGTTAGGAGAAAAAAATCAGGTTGGCATTTTTTTTTCCTGCCTTTAATAAACGTTGATGCCTCGATTTTAAGAAAGCATAAATATATTTCACCACAATGATGTGGTTTTGAAAGAAGCCAGTATAATAAATGCAGTTAATGTGACTAAAGATCTCTAAAGCCTCACTAGCTGAGAGAATTCCTCACACAATGAATGTCAAGCATTGATCATGATGTTGGATGGCTATGTGCCATAAACAGATGTAAGTCTAATCATTTCAGACACTAACTGTCAAAATGTCCATGATGCACCTGCACCACAGTCGGATTGGATTTTCTAAACCCAATTTTAAAAATGCTTTAACTTTATGTGTGATTGAGATAAATGCAACAGAGAGGCATATTTCAGTTCAGGAAAGCCAATTCTGGAGATGTGCCAATCGACATATGAATCTGGAATGATTGACGGGTGTTTTGAACGCTCCCATATTACCGGACTCTCCATAAGCCCCGCCCCCTTTCCTCAATCTCACATTAGTAACTCCTTAACTCGATTGTTCTGCTTGAAAGCAATGCTGATATCCTCACTTTCTATCAAGGTAAACATGTATGATTCATCTGGCATAATGCTTTAGAAAAAACATTGCAACTTCCTTAGAGCTGTCCAATCAACAATAGAATAATACTTTATTTAAAAAGATTTCTGATTGTTTGCTATGAAAACAACATTTCACTTCCCACTGATGAATAGATGAATAGTGTAGTGCTTATTGTTGCCAAGGGCACTCCTCAGTGACTGTCCCATAAGAACAGGAGAACATTTGGCACTGCGTAAGACAACAGGCTCGACTCAGATTACCAACATTCTGCTTCATACATCGTAAAAAACTGGCCAGGGCTCATGCCATCGTCTCCTCATCTTCCAGTTTGTTTGTGGTGTGTTGTTATAGTCTGACCAAAGTCGCACTTTTATGGGGAGTATAATATTGATTGTGTACCTTGAAGGAAAGGCATGCAGTAGTTGTGTAAGGTAGCTTACATGCTAAACACTAAAGCTTTTTTGCTTCTGCCTCGTCTCAGGTGGATATGAGCTCGTAATCCCTCTCGGTTTCTATCTGATACTCCGGTGGGAGACACTGAGCGCAAATTCTCGAGAAAGCACCACTCCTCTCACACATGCTGGGGAATGATGATGTATCAGCCATGTCTGTTCACAGCCTGGTGATGACTTTAAGCTATAATTAAGATCTAGTGTCTATGAATAGCATGGCAGCAGACAGCAAGACAGCAAGTTAATGGCTCTTGGAATGAGATTTATTTTGGATGTTTGTATGTTTTGGATGAAGGAGTTCAAAGGCATGACCAAAATAAGAGTCCGACAAGTAAAATGTCTAGTTATTCCTCTTTAGTTTTTTATCATTTGTATGCAGACCTAGTTTCATCATGTTGAGCTGTCCAGTTCAATAGAACAACACACAGCTGTCCTAACGTTTTTATGTGAGTCAGTGACACACTGTTTGTCCTGTCTATTCACACAGTTTTGTTAAATGCCTGTTATATTAAGTGTACCCTATCATTAGAAGTCATGCACGCGTGTGAAATTTGTTAAGGCAGAGTCAGCGAGGTGTGATACACATGACTGTATGGAATAGAAAAGCGGTACTGTGGCATTTTAAAAAGAGCAAACATAAACCCATGGAGCCTTGACCTTTAAGTAGAACAATATCTCAAGAGTTCAGATTTTAACTGCCAAATTCCAAGCCCTAATACCTTTCAAAAATCAAAGGAGTGTTTGATAATTTCCTAACTGAGAGTGCGTATGAACAAGAAGTATTGAAAAGGAATTGTATTAACAGTGCATACCTTTAGTACATGTTATAAAGCATGTGATTGGGATGCAGGGTTGGACTCCACAGATAGCTGTGGCATCCTCAAGATTTGAACCCGTGATCTCCGGACGACAGGGCAAACCTTTTCAGTTGGCACCACTTATTGTCTAAGTGTGATTATTAAACAAACAGAGATTGACTGACAGCCGGCTGAAAATAACAAAATGCACATATTATCTATTGGTATTATGCCTTTGCTCATCTTCTACTATTACCAAAATTAAAGTAAATTGTTTGGAAATAACACAAAAAATATAGTAACCATGAGTTACCATGAAGCTAACTCATTCTGGTAGTAAAAGTAATTACGTTTACATGGCAATTATTTTTTTTAGCCAATGGATTATTAAAACCCTGTCCAGGGTGTACCCTGCCTTGTGCCCGATGCTCCCTGGGATAGGCTCCAGGTTCCTAGAAGATGGATGGATAGATGGATGGATTATTAAAAGGATTACCCACTTTGTTCATTTGGATATTTTTTTGCATGAGTGTTTTCTTTTTCGATTGAGCTATCATTCTAATTATTAACAGATTATTAGGATGTATGTAAACATTGCTAATGTTACAAGGAAGACTGATTCTCTAGATCAGGGGTCGTCAACTGGTGGACAGTGGTCCGGATCCGGATGAGAGCTCAACAAAAAAATTCGGGATGGTTCCAAGCACAAAATACACACTGTAGCAGAACCAATAAACCTCTGAAAAAAACTGGCTATAGTTCAGAGTCTCTTATAGTTTTCTAAACCCGAACTGTCATGCTTCTGTAGCAGATGCTCTGTTTTGGCCAGTCATATGCAACTCACAGGAACAGCTGAAGGCAGCTCATCAAGAAAGGATAATGTTTTCATATACTTTCATAGATTTGCCCTTTCTTGTCTTATTAGTAACGTAATGACATGGCTTGTTGAAAAAAAGTTGCAAAACAATGTTTAAAGACGATAGGACAGAGAAGTATGCACTTGTCCTCTGCTTCATCTGCTCACAGTCCACAGTGCTAGTCAACAGTGTTAATGTGAAGTCCACGTCTGAACCGAACCACAGCCACTTCAAATTGATGTCTTAATTATAGTCGTGAACTAACCACTAACGGTTAAGCATTAAAAGTAACTGTTGTCACCATTCAGTCATGTTAGTTGCTTATCCTGACCTTCCTGAATTTTGTGTTTCACAAATATTAGCCGAAAATGAGCGACTGATTGGACACTAATGCGTGAGTTGATTTTTGTTGTGATTCCTCTGGCTGAAGTTACCTGCAGATTATTTCACAACAAGAATGAAAGCGCCCAGTGAACTGCAGGCCTCATAATGTCTGAAATCAGTCAGCATAATCATATTCTGCACTGAAAGTATGTTATAAGTGGTGTTATTTTAGGTCTGGCTAAGTCATCTAGAGTGTAGCCCAACCATTTATTATGCAGCAGCGTAGGAGTGCAATTGCTTGGGTGACACTCAAAGTTCCTCGCTCGCTTCATTTGTCTTTGGCATGTGTTTCAGGTTCAATGCAATTGATGAGGCCACATACTGTACCAGTAGTGTAATTATAGCAGTTTGTGATTCATTGTGTATATGGGTGACACACCCTCATTACCATAGCTGTCTTCATGGTGTTTTGCTTAAGATTAATGGGCCGAAATTTCAATAGTAGCCATGATTAAGTAAAATCAGGGCTTTAGCTTTGTGTTTCAGATTTCCTGATTAACTGGGTGCCATAAAGCCATAGCATTTTAAGTGGTACACACCCACACAGAATTGGAACAATAGACTGCTTTTATTTATACACATAAAATCCTTTGGGAATTAAGTTTTGGGGTTATGAAATCACTGTTTCAGTTCGGTACAGATTTGTAATCAGGTTGAGAAGGCATGGATGAGTCTCGAGCTTCTATGTAAGAAATGTTATAGATAAAGAAAACGTCTGTTTATAAGAGAGACACTGCTACATAATATAGATGTTTGTGTATGGTGATGAACTCCTGGTTATAAGGTAGACTTTTGTCGCATGTCAATATGTGTTGCAAGTTGCTGGAGAAGCACTAGAGAAGTGCTAGAGAAGCACTCTCAATAAAGGTAATATTTGCCCAGGTCATGTAGTGTGTTCATGTCCTGGTCCCTTATCTGTACCTAAATATTTCAGGCAAAGGTTAGATAATGAACTTTGTAAGTATGCTGTATATGCATATACAAAAAGTGTTTTTCTGTGTGGCTTTTGTTTTAAGTAACTCTGTTGCCCCCATGTGCTGCACCCTCTGAACTGCAGTGTACTATGTATATTTGTGTGCGTGTGTGCGTGTGTGTGTGTGTGTGTGTGTGTGTGTGTGTGTATTTAACCTAAGCTTTGTGCTTTCACTGAATTACATTTATTACATGTATTATCATAACCTTAACTCACAATAGTTTCATGTTTTAAAATATGCATGTTTATAATTAGAAGTTGTTTTGTAGCACTGCACTATAATGATGTCACAAATCTACTAATTAGGGGTGAGCGATATGGCAAAAATATCATATATCATGATGTAGTAAACGATATATTGGTTTCTTAACAAACTGCCAGGAAAACATTTATCTAAAAAAAAATATATTAATGTTTTAAATCCATTTTAAAAAGTAGATTTTAAATTGTAATTGTTATTTTAAAATAGATGTAAACTAAAGTTATAAAATGATACCACCAAATCTCAAAAAGTGTGTCATGATATTATAATTATCATATCGCTCAGTCCTACTACTAACTGATTTCTCTTTCAGGATATTAAACCTGGATTTAACCCTCTTGTTCTATTCATTGTTAGATACTCAGCTGATCCAGACAGTCTTCTTTTTTTCTTAAAAAAAAAAATAAAAATTGATACACAAAACCCATTTACAATAATAAAGCCACTTAACCCTGCAAGGTGACCTCTAGCTGACCTTCATGTCTGACCCTGTTGTCCTCACCCAGTCTCTTCCCTCCTTTTCCCTCCACCCAAACCTCTGAGGAGCCCTGAGAGAATTGGTCTCCACTGTGCCTGAACTCTCTTTAGTAGGTATGTGTGTGTGTGTGTGTGTGTGTGCCCTTTTCTCCATACCTGCATGACCCCGTGCATGACCAAAACCACATTTAGAGATTTCCATATTAGGCAGGAGCTGAAAGTGGTATGCTTAAAGTATTCTGGACGCACTGCACGCCATCTTATTTAATTAGCTATGATCATAGTGAATGTCAAAATGTACTGTATATGAGATTGTGTATGATTTTAACCAGTATACAGTGTTACATACTATGCAAATGGAATGCAATTCTCACTGTAACTCAAGAGAATTATAATCAAGGCTTTGTATATTGCATAGGGTCGTTATAAGGTCGGATTTTTTTTTTTTTGCATGTAGGTGTTTATGGTGCACACAAGACCAACTGGAGATTGTGTAATAATCTTAATCTCTTTTTTTCTGTCTTGCAGGTGTGGTTTGAGGTGGAGGAAGAAGACATGGAGGGGGAGAAGGGGGAAGAGCAGGACTCTAAAGGCAGTATTGCATTCTGTTTGCAGGCAGAACACGCTGGGACTCGTACGTACTACTTCAGCACTGACAGCTCAGAGGATAGGGAGGAGTGGGTCCAAGCCATGAGTGAGGCAGCCAAGGTCCACATTTCACCCCCTATTAGGTACACACACACACACACACACACACACATATGCATACATGCAACCATATGTACATGTATATCCTGCAGTTTTCTTTAATATCCTGAATAAACCATTTTATTATGAAGAAATCCAATGGTGCACTTAATTGTATGTAATACACAGCTTTTCTGTCCTCATTGACTCTGCAGAAAAACCTCCGAGTCCGTCCCTACAGACGAGCAGAACCACGTTCCAGTGACACAAGCACCAGAGACCAACTCTTGTCCAGAAGATGAGGACTCCAGGACTGAGCAACATCAGCCTCAGAAACAAGGAGTAAATGGGGTAGAAAGAAAACCAATACCGGCTCCCACCACACCAGTGTCCACGGATATGGACAGCCGGTTTGCGGAAAGGGGATGCCCACCTCCTCACCATCCAAACGGATGGGGCAACTATGGCTCAGGCTTCCCTTCCCAGGAGAACATAAGAGAGGTGCGTGAAGTGCAGTCCGATCCCCAAGGGAACACGGTGTTGCGCAGGGGCTTTGTGCCCAGGACGGGACCTGAGAGGATGGCACAGAGGAAGAGCTCCATGACACAGCTACAGCAGTGGGTGAACCAGCGGCGCGGCCCGCCTCAGGAGGACCTGCGGAGGTATGTATGCACAATAAAGATATTATTGTAATATTCAAATTAATGTATGTCATATTAGGTGGTATACCCTGTCAATCACAGCAACTCTAGCCAGTCATGGACATCTGTGAGTCCTTCATGTATTCATAAGAGGGCAGAAGGCAGCTGTCCTGTGACGTAGCGTTAGCTGCAGTTCAAAAAGATACAGTTGGCTAGCGTCATGTGTCAGAGGAAGTGTGTGTTATCCTTCACCGTCCAGGGTTGGTAGCTGTCTTATGATAGTGGGAGGAGTCGACTGGTGGGTGGGAATTGGCAGGTGACCAAATGGGGAATGTTTTTTTTTTTAGTTTCCTTTTCATACAGCTGTCACTGAAAGGGACTACCTCTACCTCAAGAGCCCAAATCCTGTCTATATAAGCAGCTTTCTTCTCAGTGTCCATAATGTATAGTTCAGCTGATTATCAGCACATGCCTGCTCGGGGTGGAATCCTGACTGAGAATAGATGGGATGATCTCTGTGCTGTTCTGCTCTTCCATCTTTCCCTACAGTCCATCACGGTATTACACGATGACCCGAGGCATTTCAGCAGACTACTACGGCACGTATGGTGCCCCTCCGTACCCTGACGAGTACCCACTGTACCCTCCAGGAATTCGGCCTGACAGCATCTGCTCCATGTCAGCTGCCTACGACAGGATGCCGCCCCGCTGGACTGCAGAAGAAAAGCGGCGTTCGCTGAGGGACACTGCTCTCTATGGGCCTCCCCGTGAGCCCCAGTGGATGATGGGTCCTCCTGGACCACATCCTGCCTATTACACCCAGCTAGAGTCAACACAGGGGACCATGAGGCGTCTCTCGCTGCAGCCACGCTCACGTTCTGTGCCACGCTCGCCCTCTTCGTCATCGGGAGGTGCCTACTCACCTGGACCCCCAAACTTCATCTCGCCAGCACGCTCGCCTAGTGTGCGGTTCGACAGAGTGCCCGGGCGGCTCCGAGACGATGGAATCTATGTTGATCCATCAGTCTATGGCATGCGAAGGTCTCTCAGTTCCCCCAAGGTAAATCTGATCAATAAATACATGTGCATTTCCATCGGGGTTCCTGTGGTGTACATACACCTTTATGACTACTTCGGTCTCGCATTGTTTCATACACTTAAACAGTACACGGAAAGGTTAGCTTGTATTTCATACAACGTTCAATCTATGTGCGATCTTTATTTATTAATTTCTATAGTTTTCCTCAATCAGTTTTTTGAGGAAAAGATGCCTTAGCTTACCTACAAACGACTATAGCAATCGTGTAGTCATATAATATTTCATGGTTAAAACTTATGTGTTTTCCTGATCTGTTTCTTTTAGTATGATTTTGCTGGGGATCGAAGGTCTCTCACACAAAATGTTTACCATTACAATTATCCAGCCTCTCCCTCTGTACATGGCAAAATGGTAGGTTCCAGTAATTCTGTTCACTTAGTCATGTTTAGTGTTGCCATAGACACATCTCTGTGTTTTTGTGTGATGAACTACATATATCTGTTTTGTTGGCTATGTTGCTGAGTTGTGCTTGAGTGACATTGTGACTCTGATATTTTGTGTGTGTGTGTGTGTGTGTGTGTGTGTGTGTGGTATTGCTGCTTTGTCTTAAATGCTATCTGTTTCTTTCTCTGTCTCATGCCTTGTCTCTGTCTCTGCTACTCTCTCTACTTCCTTTCTATCTTGTATACCTATGTCTTTCTGTGTATTTGTTGTGTATTTGTATTTGTTTCTGTCTCCTACATTCCATATCTGTCCCTGTGTATGTGTGGGGCTTTGCTGCTATGGCCACACCGTGTGCTGCTTCTGTGTGTGACTGACCTACTGCTGCTGCTGCTGCTACTTACACCAGGATGACATTTTAGACCTGCAGCTTCAGAGGAACTTGGATTACCTCGATCAGCAGGTACACTTAACCCAGCAGAGCAAATGCAGTATGGCTCAACTGCTTATATAGCACTGCTCTGAACATTAACACTGCTGTAGCAATCAAGCTTAAATGCACCAATTTAGAAGCTAACATGAAGCTGTGAATACTTTAGGCTGTCATACACCCTGTTCCACTTCCACGTTCACTGTCTTACCACACTGTTTCTACGAGTCTTTCCCTTTGTGTGACTGCTCATTTCTTATTTAAAAAAAAAAGAAAAATAAGTATAAAAACATTCTTCCTACAGGCGTGCAGAAAATTACAGTGTGGGATTTTATGAGAAAAATGTTTTAGCACTATCTAGGCAATGTAAGCAATAGAAATGGTGCTCACTGGTTATATCTGGCAAATAATGACAAACCTTACATTTTGTTAGAGTAGAATATAAACTGTTGAAATGTGATATACTGCAGAAAATTTTAATTGTAGTTTTTATAGGATAGAACAATATTAAAGTGAAATTATTTTCTTTTCTTATTATGTGCCTCTTGTACAACAAAGCAACAAAACTTACCAGCTAATGGTCCCTTTAAAAGCTTTCTTTGGAAAAATAGAAATGAGAAAAATGCTAGGAAGTGAATTTGTATAATGACTGATTTCTTTATACTAGGAAAATTCTGGAAGCAGCTGTTAAATATATATGGATAGAAAGAGTTTAGATTATTATTCTGAAATTTTTGTGTGTTTCCTAGTCCTTTTTGTAATATAGGAGACGTTAGACACAAATATTACAAACATTATGCTTCCCTACAGGAAATAGGATGTCTGTAATAATCTTGATCAATTCACATGGAACAGTAAGTGATAAAGTAACAGAGATAGGATTTTGATCGCTAATTATAAGGCTTGCGTAGTTCACATACCCATAACATGTATGTAACCTGTGTGCTAGGAACATTGTAAATTGGAATGGATTATATGTTTCCTGGGGCTATTTTTGCAGGTAATTTTTTTAATAGGTAATTTTAAGGTAATTTTTTTAACAGCATAATCTTGGACTCCATAGACACAGAAATCCACTGTCATTATGGACTTGGCTGGGAGTTAAATCCCATAAACACTCTGATAATTGAATTACTCCACCCATGGAAAAATAATCCAGTCTAAATAGGGCTTTAGCTTTAATTATAGGAAATATTGTGACATCTGTATTTGATGGCAAAATATGGCACATTAAAAGAGCAGTGTTTTGGCTTGTATTATGTGTTTACAATCCACAGAAACGTAACTGCTGTTTAAAGCAAAATAGTAATAGTAGTGTGGATATGTAAAAGAGAAAAAACTCTAATTACAACAAGTTGTGCTGTATGGATCGTGGCTTCCCCAACTGTCTGGTAATGAGCAAAAAAAAAAAAACCTCTCAGCAAATGATGGTGTGTTTTCTCTCAGGGAATGGAGGGAGATTACCTAATCGGAATGGTAACCCGAATGGTTGATCGTTCCACCCCCCGAGCAAAGTTATTCTCACAAGTAAGAGAAATTACAGTGGCTTCACGAGGCAGGCTTCATTTCATATTCCCTATAGGTCTACTACCACTGGGATTCATTTCAGCCTCTTGATGCCACTTTCAGGCTCAAATAAATCCTTAGCTGGTATGAGCTTGGCAAAAGCCAACACAAAGCCTGCCTCTCTGCCTAAAATCGGCATGTTGGATGTTAGGTGGTGTTGTAGAAACTTATATTGCTATTCATTTAGGTTGTAATTCTTCCTTTATTGCTCCTAATAGGGCAGGTTTCAGTATTTCTTGTTTTTATGTTGCTAAAGTCCCTTTTGTTTGCTCATATTTTTGTGTATTTTTGGTGTCTTTTGTGTCACATTCTCCATTTCAAGAGCATTGTGTCCCTTGTTTACTTATCCTGTGTATGAGTCACATGTGTTATGTCTCTTTCACCATGTGTCAGATAACACTAAGACCATCTACTATATTGTGTTTCCACACACTTGTCATTATCACAGCATCATTATCACAGCATATGGGAATGGATCGTGCTGCTGCATAAAATGTGTTATTTTTCTGTAGGTGTCAGAATGTGTCAATGCTTGTGTACTGAGTGCTGAGTCTGGTGAATTTGCTGTAAGAAGCACTCATGAATGAATTCCACTTGCTCCTCTGATTTTAGGTGCCTCCAGCGCATGATATTTACAGGGACCTGCATCCCACGCTGAAGCTCAATGAAATTGAGACCAGTGTAAGTCTTGATTTTTATCTATATGTAAATTAAGTTCAGTAATTTAATCATTCACAGTCTTTTTCTAAATTGCAGAGGCTACTTTTATTCTTTTGATCTTTCTTTAAGCATTTTTATAAAGGGAATATTTGACTAGACTCGTATATGATATGGATGATTTTTCTGTATATAGAAACTGTTGAATCGCTTGTTTGAGCAGAACAGGCTTCTGAAGGAACAGGAAGCTGTAGTACATCGGCTGCGAATGGACAAGGTATTTTGAATTTTTACTCTTTAGTGGGACATTAAAGGAAAAGTCCAGCCTTGAAAAAATGACAGTAAAAATGTGTAGATGTTAATAGTTATTCTGATGATTCTGTTTTGTTATTCCCATGAGCATTTAAAAATTCACTACTCTCAAACATAAGGGATAATGATCAGGTTTCACTTTTAGCTCCTAAACACAAAAAGCAAGAGCCTCAACATCGTATTAGTAAGAAATCAAATATAGATTTGGGGGAGACAGCAAACGTTGGAAGTTTCAGAACGCAATGCAGTTATAGGACACAGTTGTAGTTATGGAAAAGTCTCAGCTTACTAGCTAGTGAGTTACGGGGCGATGAGCACGATGCCGTTGATGGCAATGGTATCATGAATGCTGAAGCTTTGGAAGCTGATCTGTGTGAGCATAGTGTACAGATGATTAGGTGAAAGAGCTAGACAGACTAAAGGGATAAAGCACTGCTGCATTGCGCTCGTTATGGGTAGAAACGAAGCAAGGGCTAAACCCTACTGGCACCACCATTAGCAGGTAGTTGAGTTACAGCATTGTGGTTAATGTAGGAAACCAAACTGAAAATATGCTGATCAATATGTTGAGGAAAGAAGTTTAAGCCGAAACATGGTGGAGTTTTCCTTTAATATAAAAAAAATACAGATAACTTTGTTGTTAACATGTTGTTAATTTTCTAATGAAAATTAACAAGAGACATGTTTCTATTACTGAGATTATGTTAATCAGACCTGAATGTAAGCAGATGAACTCTTTTCAGTCATATCTGTGCACGCACACCTGAGTGATTAGTCGTATTATTCTGGTTTAGTAGCACAGCCATTGCTATGCTGTGAAAAAGTGGTAAAACTTTGTGACATCCTTCTTGCCCTGTGTGTTTCAAACTTTGCAGGATAACTTGGAGGCCACGCTGGTGGCCACACATCAGGACATGGAGTTGTGCAGGACTCAGCCACTGGCCATGGAGAAACTGCAGCTGAAGAAGGAGAGCTTACAGAATCAGCTCATCAATGTCCGGGGCGAGCTCTCTCAGGCTTCCAATGTAAGCTGTGCTCTAAAATAGTTTTGTAAAACTCTCAATGTCACAAATGAATGCTTTAACAAGTGAATTATCTTGTTCATCTTGAAACAGACACGTTCAAGCAGAGAATACCATAAACTGTTTAAATCCTATAGGGCTGAACTTACTTCAATTCTTATCCAAAAAGAATAGATATGTATAGATTTTTATGGTTGTAGGGATGGCAGTGCTAGAAATAAGTTGTAAGCAAATGGCCATTTTTGTGCCGTATACAAATTTAGGGAAAACATGCTTTCACTCTACTTAGATAATGTTACCTCATGAACTATAAGTGTGAGTGTCAAACCCAGCAGCTGTTAATCAGTCATATTTCTTGTTTTTTTCAGGCTCTGACCACCTCTAAAATGGAGTTTGATGCTCTGGAGGATGAGGTAAATGCTATTCATGGTGACCTGTGGGAGCAGCTGAATTCTGGAGGACAGGTACATCAACATCATCCTCATCTTCATCATCATCATCAACTTCATACTAATGACATCTGGTCTTTGTTCTCTTTAAGGCCCAGCCATGAGCACGTGCTTTTTTAATCTCTGTTAAATGACCTATGCATTAATGATATGCAATTTTGCAGTAATGTAACAGTTTAATTTCAGTGACTGATTACATTCTCCAGCAACTCCAATATGATTAATGTTAAATAGAACAACGAATACAATCATACAAAAGATACACCAGCAAACTGACCTTGATAAAAGTGAAACGTAATCAGAGATCTATTAATTACTCATTTCATTTGTTGGAGAATTGAAAAAAAGACTTGTTCTTCACAGTTCATGGACATTCTGCATATGATTAATTATTGATTAGCATATGAAAGGCTCATTACTAATTCATGAGCAAACATTCATTTCCGTGAAGCTCCTGATGGTGTTTATAAATAATGTATGTAGGTGTCTTACAGTTGTAATAAAACAGGTTTTTAGTGAAAGGATTACATGGGCTGAGTAACTGGCATTTGGGTTAAAAATCGGAGTAGAGAACAAAAAAACTTTACATTTTAAAAAGTGAGTGAGAGAGAGAGAGACAAAAAAGATAATTATATTGCTATTGAAATTAATATGCCTCTCCTCTACTGTCCTTTGTTCTCCAGAGTGAGCTGGTCCACCGACACCTGCAGAAAGAGTTCTGGAGGGTTCAGGATGTGCTCGAGGGGCTGCACAAGAACAATCCCTCTCGAGGCACAGACACGGCTAAGCACAGAGGTCAGATTCCTATGTTTATACTACATATATACATACATTGCTGTAAAAAAGTATTTGCCCACATCCTTATTTCTTCTGTTTTTGTGTATATCTCATACTAAATAGCTTTAGATCTTCAAACGAAATACAACATAAAACAATGGAAACCTGAGTAAATACACAATACAGTTTTTATTTTTTTATTGAAGAAAAAAAGTTATACAACACCTATCACCCATGTGAAAAACGAACTGCCCCCTTAAAATTAAAATCTTGTTG
Source organism: Ictalurus furcatus (assembly GCF_023375685.1). Lineage (NCBI taxonomy): Eukaryota > Metazoa > Chordata > Actinopteri > Siluriformes > Ictaluridae > Ictalurus > Ictalurus furcatus. The sequence continues at coordinate 13,028,786 of NC_071275.1, forward strand.
TGCCATCTTTAGCAGCAATAACAGCAACCAAAGCTTCCAATAACTGGGGATCAGTCTTTCACTTACGTCAAGGAACTTACTACTATGCTTTGGATCATTGTCTTGCTACATAATCCAGTTGTGCTTGAGTTTCAATTTACGGACTGAAGACCGGACATTCTCCTTTAGGATTTTCTGGTAGGGAGCAGAATTAATGTTTCCCTCAATTATTGCAAGTTGCCCAGGCCCTGAAGCAGCAAAGCATCCCCACACCATCACACTTCCACCACCATGCTTGACCATAGGTATGAGGTTCTTTTTGTGGAATTCTGTGTTTGGATTATGCCAGATGTAACAAGACCCCTGTATTCCAACCAGTTCCACTTTTGACTCATCAGTTGACAGAACATTCTCCCCAAATGTTACAGAATCATCATGGTGTGTTTTGGCAAAATTCAGACGAGCCTTAATGTTCTTCTGGGTTAGCAGTGGCTTTCGCCTCGCCACTCTTCCATGGATGTCATTTTTGCCCACTGCCTTTCTGATAGTGAAGTCATGAACAGTGACTTTTATTGTGGCAAGAGAGGCTGTAGTTCCTTTAATGTTGTTCGTTCTTTTGTGACTTCCTGGATGAGTAGTGCTCTAGTAGTCCACCAGTTCTGGAATGTCTTTCAATTTTGGCATAGTGTTTTACTGGGTAAGATATTTTAATCAACTTCATGCTGTTGAAAAAGTTCTATTTAAGTGTTGATTTGATTGAACAGGGTTTGCAGTAATCTGGCCTGGTTGTATCTAGTCCAGCTGAACCCCATTTTGAATGCAGTTTCATAGATTTGGGGAATGAGTAACTACGGGGGCAAATACATTTTCACACAGCCCCAGTTGGTATTGGATAACTTTTTTTGCTTCAATACATAACATTATCATTTAAAAACTGGATTTTGTGTTTACTCAGGTTGCCTTTGTTTTATCTTAGATATTTATTTTTATTTATTTTCATTTCTGAAAAATTTATTATGAGATATACACAAAAACAGAAGAAATCAAATACTTTTTCACAGCACTGTACCTGTGCATACCTAAATTCATCCATACATACTGTACATACAAACTTCGGCTTTAACTTTGTTTTTTTGTGTTCAGCAGTCAGCGGAGCATCAGGTTCCTTCAGCACAAACAGTCCAGCGAGCCCACTGAGCTCCGTGAGTCTAACCAGCCCAATCAGCCCTTTCTCACCTGTACCCGGCTCCCAGAATTCACCCACAAAACAGCTGGCAACAGAGGTAAGCCACTAAAAATATAACATAACACCTCAGTACAAAGTTAAATAACATTTTGCAGTACCGTACTATAAAGATTCATTATATATTTAGCAGAATTATATAAAAATGATTACAAGCTAATGCAAGAATTTAATTGTCACTTAGCACAGCACTACATGATACATAATGTCCATGTGTTGCAGACTGGGAAAACTTCTCTATTATCTAAAGCTTTGAAAACTAGACTTTTCTGAACTGAATATGATCCTCTTTTGCATATATCCCTCCCCCAAGTAAAGTTATATATTTTTTTCCCTCAAAATTGAAACATCTAAAAAAAATAATTTGCTGCTATATTTAATTTCTTATATTTTATTAAACACATAATTAATAATATAAAAATAATAAATATTACCATGAAGACTATGTCTGTCTTCATGCCCATCTTTAGAAATAGCCTACAGATGTTTTTGCAACTGCATTTGTTAAACTGGCTTCTTGATCTTTGCAGAGTTTATAAAGTTAATAAATAAAACCATTTCTTAATCATGTTGGGTAAATATATTTGTTTTCTTATTATAGGCAGAAAAACAAAATTTTGGTCAAAACCAGATTTTTTTGATTGGCACAGTATTCAGACACAGTGACCATCACCATTTAGACCTCCATGCATATGATACAAAGCAGAGCTACACTGTTAAATTAACTTCATGATGGGATGCAGTGTATTGTTTCACTTTATTTAGTCAGATTCATTAAGATGTGTTTCTTGATTTAGACCCCATGCCATCTGTTGAGCTACCATTAAATAAATTCTCAGTTGGATCCTAATCCGAAATATGATTGGTGTTGCTTAAGTCAAACCTCTGCCGTAATGTTTGTCAATTTACATTTGTATTAAACTTTTAAAGCTTTCTTTATATAACACAATCAACCACTATCCTCAATCAGTGCTCTAACAATATATTACCTGTCTTCTCACTGGCTTTGCCCTTGTTTTTGTCATAGCTCTAGGATTTGTGCCATGCCTACTTGTGTACAAATGCTAGATTTTTTTTGTAGGCAACTCCGTCTTTGTAGATGCTTACAGTGTTCTCACCTTTTGTTGATTTCTAAGGCGCCTTAAATGATCCGCTATAGCAAACTGATCTGCACATTTCATTCTATGACAAAAAGAAAGTCACATGTTCTGAACTTGAATGATCTTGTTTGTTTAGGCAGAATATTATTATAATGTCTTCAAGTTAGACTTTTTGGAGTGGATGTTTGTGGTTTGCGCTGTGTGCAGGCCAGTTTCTGCTCATGTAAAGTGTATGGCTTTAGTGAAATTCTGTGTACCTCTCTGCTCCCTGCCTGGCTGAGTAACTCCTGCTGATGCACAGCTGTCTCCTTCCTCCTCCTTCTTATCCGTTTTGTCTTTCCCTGTCATTCTTGGGCTATATTCTTCTCCTTTCTATTTCTTTTTCTCTCTCTCTCTTTCTTCTATCCTTCCTTCACGTTCCAGGAGATTGGTCCTCCACGGCCCCCACTCCCTAAGTCTTACCAACCCCTGGACCCCACCATGATCATGCCCCCTGTCCCCCCCCTGCCTTTCAACAGCAATGCCTGGCCACGCAGCATGGACAGCTATAAGGAAGACAAAGACTCGCACAGCCGAAAGGTATCTCGGAGTAGAAAAATCTTCTGAACAAAATATAACACAGCCCCCTGTCTCTAACACCAGAACCAATGTTATATCCAAGCCCTTGTGCATATCATCCCTCAAATCATATCCGTCCAGCAAGCCCTTCATCATCTACCATCAGTGGTCACATCATCATCCACTCACTACCACTCATCTCCTTCATCTCCATCCAATACTTATCTTTTCACTTTCCATCAATTTCTCTCTCCCCTCAGTATTTATTACTATGCTTGCTATTTGAAAGAGCTCTTTTTGTCATTCAATTAACAAAGCATACAGTACATTGCTTCATTCCTTCACCTTCAGTAATCCCTTTATCTTGGCTAGAGAAAGTTAAAGTAGGTTTGGCTAATGTCCTGGCTAATGTGTGTACTGTGGCGGTTCCTCCTGTTGCTACAGTGCCGCTGCTCCATTCAGTTAGATACGTACATCAAAGCAATTTACTCTACAGTCATTATCATATCACTGTCTCTATGCAATGTGTTAGTATCTGGACTGATTTAGTATTTTCAGATGATCAGGTGACCACATTTGCTGTCACTATGCTTCTTTTGTCATGAATGTATTCATTTATTCTGATTTCTTGTCCAGCACAACTACAGTTCATTAGAGGAAAAGACCAACGATTACGACTTGGAGCAAGACAGACAAGGCAATAAAGGTAGGAGAGTACACAGTCTGATCACACAGTCTCACAGTTTATTCTGAATTTAATCAGTTTAATTCCATATATAAAGATGTGGCAAGAACCTCACTGGGTTCAGACTTACATATAGTACCACACTCTCATAATTCCATATCTTTTCCTATTAGTTTCATAACAATTGGTGAATATTCATAGTACTTATTGAATAATATGCTTTAAGATGCATGACTGATATAGGGTTACATGTGCTATTTTAATATACAAATAACATTGTCAACATTGTTAACATAAGTTACATATCTTTTTTGTGTGTAGTTGGTATTGTCCCACCCAGGACCAAATCTCCCACAGATGACACGGACGGTGCCCCTAAGAGGAATGGGAGGATGCCTAATGGTCACATCTCCAGGGTGGGTCATTAGTGCCATTTCTAGATGATTATAAGAAATCTCATTAAGTAATAATATACTGTAGACTACCAAATTATCATTAATGATAATTACCTAACTATCATTAAGGTCTAGTATAGCTGAAATGAAACTATAACTAGGTTAGTTTACTTAGTTAGATAAGAGAACTACTCATTCTACACATTTCTGAAAACTATCTTGAAAGTTAACATGACATGAAATGTGATTGTTATCCTTGTCTGTTTCTAGGAGAGGCCAAAGAGCGCTGTGTTCCCAGCAGAAGTAAAGTCTAAGATGAGTGTAAAGGAGCAGAACGAGAGGATACGTCGGAACCAGAGCAGTTCAGTCAAAGACAAGAGACGCAGCCTTAATCTGTCCAACAACCAGAACTTGGATGGCCTCAAACCTTCTGTCAACTACAGAGTGGTTAGCATCTCTTTACACTTTTACCATCCGTTCATACTGACAATGGTTTATCAGGTGTCCAAGCCACATAAAACCTTGTTATATTAGGTTTCTGTATGTACAACTCCAATTCCAAAAAAAGTTGGGATGCTGTGTAAAATGTAAATATAAACAGAATGCAATGATTTGCAAATCTCATAAACCCATATGTTATTCACAATAGAACATTGAAAACATATCAAATGTTTAAACTGAGTAAATGTACAATTTTAAGAAAATAATAAGGTTATTTTGAATTTCATGGCCGTACACATCTCAAAAAAGTTGGGCCGGGGCCAACGAAAGGCTGGAAAAGTAAGTGTTACTAAAAAGAAACAGCTGGTGGAATATTTTGCAACTAATTAGGTTAATTGGCAACAGCTCAGTGTCATGATTGGGTATAAAAAGAGTATCTTAGAGAGGCAGAGTTTCTCAGAAGTAAAGATAGGATGGAATCTGGATGGAAGCATATGTTACTCTAAAATCTGTATATACCTTTCAGCATTGATGGTGCCTTTCCAGATGTGAGAGCTGCCCATTCCATGGGCACTAATGCACCCCCATACCATCAGAGATGCAGGCTTTTGAACTGAGCACTGATAAAATTCCAGATGGTCCCTCTTCTCTTTAGTCCTCTTTAGCTTAGAGGACGCGGCATCCATGGTTTCCAAAAAGAATTTCAAATTCGTCTGACCATAACCAGCATTAGTGGATGGCACGGCGAACTGTGTGAACAGACAATGAGTACTGGAGGTGTTTCTAAGCCCATGCAGTGATTTTCAATACATCCATTTCCAAACAGGTCGAGCCTGGTTTTAATGCAGGGCCGCCTGAGGGCCCGAATATCATGGGCAGGTAATATTAATTTTCACCCTTGTCCCTTGCACGCAGAGATTTCTCCTGATTCTCAGAAACCTTTGATGATATTATGTACTGTAAATGAGATATTCATAGTCTTCGTAATTTTACTTTGAGGAATATTATTCTGAAATTGTTCCACAAATTGTAGAAGCAGTTTTTGCCGATTGGTGAACCTCTGCCCATCTTTACTTCTGAAGGACTCTCTAAGATACTCTTTTTATATCCAATCATGTTACTGACCTGTTGCCAATTAACCTCCAGCTGTTTCTTTTTAGTAATACTTCCAGACTTTTGTTGCCCCCGACCCAAATTTTTTGATACGTGTTGCGGCCATCAAATTCAAAATTACCTTGTTTTTTTTCTTAAAGTGGTACATTTACTCAGTTTAAACATTTTATATGTTTTCTATGTTCAGAAAGTTTAGACATAGCAATTCAATCTTGATTATACAGGAATGTTTATTGGCTTTTTTTGTAGGTGAGGAGAAGACTGACTGCCCATGAGGTGGACATAAAGGGCCTGGAGGCGGCCGTACGAGGGATAGGCACGGAGTCTCCAAGGGAAGAAATTGCCCGACTACGGAGACAGGTGGAGCCTGAGAATTATGATCTGGATATTGGCAAAGAGGTAAAGTACAGTACTGTCCATTTGCAAGTTTAGAATAGGCTTACTCAACCAGTGGGCCATAGACCAAATCCTGACTATTTAAAATTTTAACTGAAGCTGGCAGTGTTATTATTATTATTATTATTATTAGTAGTAGTAGTAGTAGTAGTAGTAGTAGAAGTAGTAGTAGCAGTAGTAGTAATAGACGATGAAGAAGAAGAAATAACAACTACAAAACACTACCAGCTTCAGCTAAAATTTAATATAATTAGGATTTAGCCTATGGCAAAGAGAATTACAAAATAATGAAGATACAATTATTATAGTTACTTACTTCTAATAAGTAAATAAACTATTCTTGTAGATGAGAAAAAGGTTAATGAATTATTTCATATTTATTAATAGCGTGTCTGTCCCTACTGAATAACCAAAAGCATAGATATGGGCCAAATATTGGTGATACTAAATATTCTAGACGTCAGTTCCTCCCATTCTGTATGTTTCTGATATCATCTCTCAGCATCCACACTGATATATATAGTCAGGCTGGAATGACAGATACTTGATCAGTTTACCATCAAAATAATGGTTGTTAAATTAGTGTTTACTGGGCAAAGAGAGTGTATGGCCCAACAAAAATAAACTGCAAAAATTAGTTTAAAAATTACAGTTATTAATTTAATTCAAGTCTTACTTGTAACCCATGTGCTTTGCCAATGTAACCCACATGAATAGGTTATAATAAGCCTACATTACAGTCCCAGTTGAATAGACCTGGTTTAGATCATGCTATGCCAACAGTATCGACAGATTGTTCAGAACTGATTGAAAGTAGCCTGCAATCACCAGGCAAAGGTGGCTTTGTGAGATATTGATAGATGTCTGACTCTATTTTTTTTCAGCTGTCTGCCCCAGACAAAGTGTTAATTCCAGAGCGGTATCTTGACATAGAGCCCAGCACGCCGCTCAGCCCAGAGGAGGAGCGAGAGAAACAGAAGAAGGTGGAACGGATAAAGACGCTTATTGCCAAATCAAAGTAGGTTACAGCTGTCCATTGCTTACACATGGGGGGTGTTGTGTATAGCAGTGATTTGGAGCATAGTAGGTTTACTAGTATGTTAGACAGGCTCAGATTGTTTAAAATGTTATATTTAGTTATGTGATTTTATGTTATGTCATGTTGCGGTTCTTATTTCCCCCACAAATTTCCCAACTTTAGATGGGTGTGGGTTGATTTCTCAAAATACCAGTATAAATCTGCATATAACCTCCAACCCATGAATGCAATGTGCAATGTACACCTTACACTGCATTCTAGAGCAATTTGTGCAGATAAACACTGAAACAGCTTTTTATAGTCTATAGACTATATATTTTATAGTCTTTGTTCACCTCAGTGTGAGCTAGAAGCAATTGGATATACACTAACTGTCCACTTTATTAGGAACACCTCTACAGCTGTTAATTTATGCAGTTATCCAGTCAGCCAATCATGTGCCAGCAGTGCAGTAGTCTTTTTATTTAGGCATTTTTGAAAATTGTACTCATATGAAAAGGGTACACTACAAAATACTAAGTCATAGGAGGTTGGGAACTGGAACAAACAAACTGGTTGGGATTGAAAAATAACAAGACATAAGTGGAACAAAATATATACAGATAGCATTAATGGTGAATGTTGACAAACCAGCCCTGTGTGCTTCCCCAGCCTGCAGAATGTTGTCCCGGTGTTGGACGGCCCTTCAGAAGCCCAGGCTAACCCTGAGCAGAAATTGCAGGAACAGGAGAAACGCATCGAGATTTCTTGCGCTTTGGCTGCCGAGGCCTCCCGCCGCTCCCGCCTGCTCTCTGGTGAGGAAGCCTGCCGTCCCGAGGAGCCTGGGCAACCCCTATCTGACCTCTGACCCCTGTTTGACCCTTTGTGTCGTTCACCAACCCTGTCCACTCTCACTGTCCCTCACTTTCTTAAAACTCGTACTTCAGAGCTAAGGTGGCACATGACATTTAGAGCTGTGCTCTAAAAAATGTAACTGCAAGATCAAGAACAAATAGGAAATTATATATATACTGTATAATACAGGCAATAGTGTTAACTCGTTAAAGTATTTTGTACAAATAGGTATCTTGTACAAAATATGAATTTCTGTAACCTCTGCTCTGAAGTACTGTCTATTCCCATACAGAACTGAATATATTGTCAAATCAGAACAAGTGAAGAACTTCATGTTTTATAACTGACTTTTCTTAAGCCATTTATTTCTCATGTACAAGACACACCCACATCATGTGTACATGCAAGACCATTTAAGATATCGTTAGGTAAAGTTAGAGATCACGATTAAAACTTGTCACAGAAAAAAATAAATGGAGAGAAGCACCTCTCATTTTGCTGCGTTATATAATTGCTTTGAACTGTTTTTACTTTAAATATGTTTGCTTTGTATAGTTATATAGTAGATACCATTTCTCTTCATTCACGCTGATGCTGAATCCCTCAGGATTGTGAGTTCTGACTGTGTGCTCCAGCACTTTCTTTATAGTATTCTTTCAGTTCCTGAAGCTTTTTATATCATGCTTTTTTCATTCAGCAGTCTGCCTTGTGGTCCTCTGAGAACAAGGCAGACTACCTCTCTGTTCCACAACCCTTTCTTATTCTTATTTATTTATTTATTTATTCATTCATTCATTCATTTATTTATCGATTTATTTATTTAGCGTGTGTGAATTTTCCCATCATTTCGTCCCACCATTGCATTGCAGCCCAGATAATCCCGAGTCCCCCTGCCTCCCCGACCAACCTGGCCCCTCCCCCTTCCTCTGGCTTCTCTGACTCCTCCCACATCATGAAGGTGTGAGTGTGTGAAGGTGAGTTCCACTCACTGCACAAAGGCCCTTCGCCCTTTTTTTATTCACTTCCCTTCTTCCCATATGTTCCCTGTGTTCCAGTACTGTTTTTATACATCATGCAGTTTCCACTTGCCTGAAAATGTATTATCAGTAAAATAGCTAATATTTTAAAAGAAACAATTTGATTGCCTACAGTCTAGGATTTATGTAGTACATGATTCTACCTATACTTATACAACTATGTACAAATTTATTACCGTGCTAGCTAGTTACAAAAATATTATACAAACTACCAAGATCATTCCTTCAGTTACACTGATAAAACAGTATTGGAATGCTGGGGTAGAGTGCTCCTTTTGGCCTTGCTTTGCTCTTACATTTTTATTTTCAGTGGAGCTTCTCTCAAGCGTTTAGTACACCAAAGTACAGTTACCAAAAACCAAAAAAAGAAAGGGAGCTGGCAAATTCTTTTAATATTGCAAAACAGTAAGTGATGTTTTTCCAAGCAAGATAAGAAGGAATTACTTGAATTGAATTGGATTTTCACTTACATATCACAGATGCACCTGCATATTTGAGTGAAAACAAGGCACAGGACTAATTCAGATAGCTGTGAACTTATTTTCCATGTAAAGGATGTAAAGGTTGTGAACTCACAACTTTCCAATCAGTAGCCTAAAGCCTTAAGCCTGAGCCACCACTTCACTTTTAAATGTACTTAGGAAGGCATGTCCTTTTAAACAAATCAAGACACACTCACCAGCCACATTAATAAGAACACCTGTACACCTGCACATTCATGCAATTATCCAATTATGTAGCTGCAGATACAAGTCAGAAGATTTCATTAAAGCTTATATCAAACATCATAATGGGGGACAACGTGATCTCAGCGACTTTGATCGTGGCATGGTTGTTGATGTCAGATACACTGGTTTGAGTATTTCAGAAACTGCTGTTCTCAGATTTTCACACACCGAAGTCTCTAGAGTTTACACAGAATGGTGTGCAAAAAACCCCTCTAGTTTTGCAGATGGAAACATCAATGTGCTCTTCTGCTGCAGATGCTTTTCTGCTCACCATAGCTGTAAAGAGCTTTGAGTTACCGTATTCTTCTTTTCAGTTGGAACGAGTCTCGCCATTCTCCTCTGTCATCTCTCATCAACAAAGCATGGCTGCTATGGCACCGCTGCTCACTGGATCTTTTCACACCATTTAGTATAATATAACAGTATCTAGAGACTGTTGTGTGTGTGAAAATCCCAGGAGATCAGCATTTTCTGAAATACTCAAACCAGCCCATCTCGCACTAACCATTATGCCACAGTCAATGAAATCACATTTGTTTCCCAACTGGATGTTTTTGTACATTAACTGAATCTCTTGACGTGTATCTGTATGATTTTATGCACTGCACCGCTGTCACATGATTGGCTGATTTGATAATTGCATGAAAGCGCGGTAATAAATAAAGTGAACAATGAATGTATACTGTAGTTACTACAATCACAAACAAACTGATAAATTGTGTCAAAAAGGGAGATTGCAGACATTTTTCCTATGAATAAAATTATTGGGTAATGGTCAGGGAGATTCTGCTGCCTCTCAGGAGGTTTTTCTTTGCTATGCTATGGCAACATTTATGTGAATAACTCAAACTAAGTGTTTTTGTATAATGCTAAGTTTCTGATTGTCATTCTCAGTGTAATTTCTTCTTTTCCTGAACTATTTTTAGCTCAAGCGCTGGCTGCTGTCAAGTTCGATGGTGAACCCTTCTGAGAACGGCAAACAAAAGACACGTGAAAAATCACTTATATTGTCCCATCTCCCCCAAACTGTGTATTTATCTCAGTTACTGACACAATAGGAGGAGGAAATACTACAAAACGTTTGGAAGTTGGAGATTCGAGGGTGTAATTTCAGAGCTGCGGTACAGAGGTCCTTACGAGGATGCAGTAACATCTTCAGAGTGGGCTTCTCTAGTGCTCAGTCATATGCTTCTCTCTCTCTCTCTCATTTAAGCCCTTCCATGTAGGACCTAATGGCAGAACTGTCTGATGGAAACAGCAAATATTGTAACATAATGAAAGCTGCAAACTAGCCAGAAAGTGAGATTTGTTTACATAAAGCTATCTACTCTGTAATGACTGCGTTGAGCGTTATACTAATCCTGAACAAACTGGCCAGACACAAGTGAAGACACAAGTACGTCAGGAACAGAGTGACGTCCGAGGAACAGAGACGAATAACAAGATACAGTGTTACAGTAGAAAAAGTGATGGTCCGAGAGGGACAGAAGACAGATACAGCGTCATAGCAAGTGGACCAAGGAAGCCCAGGAATACAGACAGGAAGTAGCAGGACCCAGAGCAACGACAAGAGGGAGTTGACCAAATTAGCACATCGGTACTTGACCACAGAGAGACTGCGGACTAACTTTATAAAAGTTTAGCGTCTAGATCCGCGTTTCAGGCTGCGAGCACTTGCCACAACAGACTCATCAGTGACCATAGACTGATGTAACATTGTGTCTACAGTGAAAAGGGACCCCAAGCAGAAGACAGATAAAATACAGTCAGAAGAGAGCATCTCAGTGTGAAGCACTTGCATGGGCAATTCTTTCCTCATTCCCTTCATTCCCACTTTTCAAAGGAGATCAAGACTCACTGTGACTGCATAAATCCTCTTTTTCTTTACTTTATGCTAAATAATAGGGCTTGATGGGAACGCTGGATCCCAGTCACCAACAGTCCGGTATCTTAGAGTTCTGTTTGCACCACAGGTTCCTTATGTATCGATAAACACAGCATATACAGTATATCTATATACAGTGAATATATATATATATATATATATATATATATATATATATATATTAATTTAATTTGTAATCAAAGCCATGTGGATCTTTATAATGCTTAATTTCTAGTATTTTAGTTACCAAACTTGGTACCTAAAACGTCTGTGTGTGGGTAAAATGATTATAATTAATTACAATTAGTAGGCTATAGAGTTACTGTTGAAAAGTGCCCTTAGAACTGTAAGTCTGCTAGTTAAACAGTGTGTGTTGTAGGGGGGAGGGGCAACAGCTTGCATCTCAACGTGTAAAACGTGTGAAATTACAGCCCATAAAGCCCCTGTGAATATGGGGCCCCGTAGTGTAACACTGTGCCATTGGGTATTTCGTTTGTCTTTTCGTGCTTAGGCAAACATATCCGTTGTGTAAATATGGATCCTGTTTGATGGCGAATTAAAGAGTATTTTTGTATCACTGACGAAAACTGACGAGGAGAAAAAAAGCAGCTAGATTATAGTGCATCGCAAAGTGATGAATGATTTGCCAAACTGTTTTGTGTTTTGGTACTTAAGCATAAGACATCATAAGAAACAATGAAACCAGACACAATGTAGTCATTAGGTCATCAGCTGTTTGTTTTTTTTCTTTGTTTTTTTTTTTTGTTTTTTTTTTTATAAAGTAAGATAAGTCACGGCTAGTGTTAAATCCAAGATTTGCATTTTGAGTGCACATGATTTCATGGAGATTTTCTCTTTCTCTTACTCCTTTGAGCTCATTAGCACATGCAGCACATAACGGCATCACCTGATAGCAGGAACAGAGATAAACATGATTAATGACCCAGAATTGGATCATCAGTTTCACAAAGGAAAAAAAAGTCCAAAAAGCAGATGATCTATTTTTATTATTTTAAAGAAAGGGACAAATAATGTCATCCAAATGCAGTACGTATTTTTCTAAGCACATGGATATTTAATGAATTAGATGAAGTCTGCTCAGCTACATTTCTAACAGAGAATTAAGAGTGCTTTGCATTTTTCATGGCAGGTTCAAGGCTGGCATATCTTTATTTTGTTACTCTAAAGCATTGCTTTGGACGCCTTAGTTAAAGATAATTTTTAAGAACTTTATTTTTTATGTAACAGGATGAAACGTGTCGGGAATCACAAAAACAGCCAGAGAGGAGGTATCTAATATTTGAATTCAAAATGTAGCAAATAAGGCTGAAAAGGACTAAACATTGGTCTCTGTACATATTTTCAAACCAAATATAATCTGCCTAACAGTTACTGTTGCTACTTTGAGTAAAATACAGAAAAAAAAATGCTTGAACTATGCAAATCCATACAGTCAATATGCTTGCTTTAGAAATGCCCTCATGCAATAAAGTGAATGTATTTAAAACTGATTGTGTGTTTGTACATATTTTTTGTGTGCATTGCAAATTTGCCTTTAAAAAAAAAAAATTATATATAGCTGAGAGATGTTTCCTTTGTTGTTTGATTGAGAATATAAATTTATTTGACTAAATAACTAAGGCTCACTTGGTTTTGTTTTGCCAGTAGCAAAGGATAAATAATCTGCAGTGATATCTGCTCATATTTCATTATGTTTTTAAATCTCTCATGGATAAATGATTTTAAAATGTATCCAGATTGTTTAGATGTTTCTATTACTGAAAAATTACATCATACAAAAAAAAATTGATCATTACAATTTGAAAAAACATACACCGATCAGCCATAACATTAAAATCACCTGCCTAATATTGTGTAGGTCCCCTTTCTGCCGCCAAAACAGCTCTGACCCATTGAGGCATGGATCCAAAAGATCTCTGAAGTGTGCTCTGGTATTTGGCATGAAGACATTAGCAGCAGATCCTTTAAGTCTTGTAAGTTATGAGGCGGGGCCTTCATGGATCGGACTTGTTTATCCAGCACATCCCACAGATGCTCAATTGGATTGAGATCTGGGGAATTTGGAGGCCAAGTCAACACCTTTGCCATGTTCCTCAAACCATTCCTGAACAATTTTTGCAGTATGGCATGGAGCATTATCCTGCTGAAAGAGGCCACTGCCATTAGGGAATACCGTTGCCATTAAGGGGTGTACTTAGTCTGCAAAAATGTTTCGGTAGGTGGTACATGTCAAAGTAACATCCACATGAATGTCAGGACCCGAGGTTTCCCAGCAGAACATTGCCCAGAACATCACACTTCCTCCACCGGCTTGCCTTCTTCCCATAGTGCATCCTGGTGCCATCTCTTCCCCACAAGACCTACCATTTTGGAGATGCTCTGACCCAGTCGTCTAGCCATCACAATTTGGCCCTTTGTCAAAGTCGCTCAGATCCTTGCACTTCCAACACATCAACTTTGAGAACTGAATGTTCACTTGCTACCTAATATATCTTCCCCCCCTTGACAGGTGCCACTGTAATAAGATAATAAATGTTACTCATTTCACCTCTCGGTGGTTTAATGTTATGGCTGTTTGTTGTAGAGCAGTATTTTATATATAGTATATTACACAGTGTAATTAGACTGTTGCATGTTGCAGCTATTATAGTAGATTTTTTAAAATCTTTCATTTTAAAAATACTTTTTATCAATGTTAAGGTGTTTATTAGTGTGTGGCACAAAAATATGCTTTTTTGATTTTGTGTAGAAAGTTTGTAAAGATTGTTATGGTAAAAAAAAATAAAAAAAAATAAAATAAAAGGCAAATAGTCTAGAGAGCAATGGAAATCAGAATAATAATTTATCTTCCATTAAAGTAATGATCTCGAGTGCTTTGGAGGTTATTTGCATCTTATATTTTTCTTAAAAACAACCTTTAATTGACTGTCCATAAGTGTGGACATTGGGTTTTAGGGTGAAAGGGTTAGGGTGCTTTCTGCATTTAGCCTTAGCAGCAGATATTGTGTACTGTACACTGATGTACACTAGGTGGCGCTTTTAGAGTATATAAGTGAGTCTGTGCTCTTTTGCAGTTGAATGAACTGCAAAACAGAGAACTGTCTCATAATACTTCTCTCTGTATATTCTATGTTTTAAAAATGTGTAACATATCTGCCTGGTTAAATTTTACACATGTGCCAATATTCTTGTGGCAGATTTAAATAAGCTTTTCCACTAATAACAGGCAAAGTTGCTAAATGAACACTGTGTTTCTGTCTGAGAACTTTTTAATAACAAATATAGATTGACATTTAGAAGGGCGGGGGGCATGGTGGCTTACTCATTAACACGTTTGCCTCACACCTCTGGGGTTGAGGTTTCGATCACCGCCTCCACCCCGTGTGCACAGAGTTTGCATATTCTCCATGCTTCAGGGGGTTTCCTCTGGGTACTCCGGTTTCCTCCCCCAGTCCAAAGACATACATCGCAGACTGATGAGTGATTGTGCCCTGCGATGGGTTGGCACCCCATCCATGGTGTTCCCCGCCTTGTGCCCCGAGTCCCCTGGGATATGCTCCAGGCTCCCCCGCAACCCTATGTAGGATAGGTGGTACAGAGAATGGATGGATGGATGGATGGACAGAAGGGTGACAAGTTAAAGAAAAAAACAACCTAAAGTGTCTTAGTAGTGTGTTGGGCAACCACAAGCTGCAGGAACAATTTAAGTGTGCCTTATATGAACAAAAACTGTGCCTTGGCATCAATTCTATAAGTCTCTGTAACTGTAATGGGGACATGAACACCACTCTTCCAATGCATATTTCCTCATCAACTGGTATTATGATAATGGTGGTAGAAAGCAGTCTAACATGACACTCCAAAATCTCCCATAGAGGATTAATTGGGTTAAGTTCTGGCAACTATGAAGGCCATAGTATGTTATTTACATCATTTTAATTTTCATCAACCACTCACTGAGCACTCGTGCACTTTCATGGGGTTGCACCTGTAACAGAACAATGATGAAACAGTGAAGCATCTGCACTGCAGTATATTAATATAGATCATACAGTATAACGTGTGTCAACTTATGGGAGATATTACACCAAAAACATTACACTGATGCAAACCAATCCCCCAACTACTGTAAAAAACAATTCCCTGGTCCCATAGTTAAACAAAAACAAATATCTAATCCTACAAATATTGAAATATCATCAGGATTGCATATGAAATGCAGGTGGTGTGGCTAAGATTCATCACTCCACAGACTTCCATTTACAAATGTAGACGTTTGCTGGACATTTGGTTTCTGTCAGCTCAGGATAATATTACATCAGGTTAAAATCATCCCAACTGAGATAATATAGAAATGGCAGCAGAGTTGTGAATATATGAGGATATATTGATTAGTATACTTAGTTCTAATAATTTAATAAATGATGCTTGCCTTTATATATATATATATATATATATATATATATATATATATATATATATATATATATATATATATATATAAACATAAATTAGCTTATTTCAGCTATGGAATGACTGCCGGGTGGGTGGGATGTATAATAGTCTATAGTTTATGAATAGAGGCTGATATTTACATTTATTCATTTAGCAGACAAATGAGGAAATATAAGTGAAGCGATACATCAAGCTGAGAACAATAAATGTAGTGCTACCATGCAAGATTTTTAATTGAGTGCACAGAGTAGTAGAGGTGTAAGAGCCAGTGTAACTCCCCCAAGTTAGGGGTTAGTTAGATATACATCAATGTAATGGTCATTATAATTTGTACAGCTTATTTGTATAATATTGAAGTAAGTGCAAATTAAATCAATAAAGAGCAGTTGTGTATAAGTCATCAGTGTGTTTTGTCTCGATTTCAATGCAAATAAAATCGATTTTTTGAATACAGTTTTCTTTGCACTTTTAATATTAGCTACAGCATTACTTCTGATTGAGATACAAAAGGGAAACAACAACAAAAAAAATCTAATTTAATACAACAGCTTGAGTGAAAAGTAGAATCTTTGAAATATTCACATGAAATTGAGTTTCTTAGTATTTGGTATGTTTTGCTTTAATGGCAGGGCGATGGATTGGCACCCTGTCCAGGGTGTACCCTGCCTTGTGCCTGATGCTTCCTGGGATAGGCTCCAGGTTCGCCGTGACCATGAAAAGGATTAAGCGGTATAGAAGATGGATGGATGGATGGCAGTGTGCACTCGCTGGCATGGACTCCACAAGTTTGTGCAAAACCTTATGATCCATCTTAGTTCAAATCCATCTGAGTTTCATCTGAACACATGTTTCAATAGAAGATAATATGCATGAGGAAAATCTGGCCTTTTGTACAAAGCAGTTAACATGGTTATAGTTAAATAAACTAAAACCATCTCTAAACTAAAACCAATTTTAAATACATTTAACAAAAAAACAAGATTTTCAATTCAGACTTTTTTGGACCCCACTGTGTGTATATATATATATATATATATATATATATATATATATATATATATATATATATAGGCTGCCACATAAATATTGTCACACACTGCTAATAATTGTATAAGATGCTATGAGTGTTATTTTGAGCCTAACTATAAGGGGACTCATTTTATATCAATACAACTTTAAACATAGAGACATAATCATAAAGCTCTCTTAAGTAGTATAATATGGCCTTTGGTGATGTTCAGATGTTGCATTTTGAAACTTGACAAAACTTCATGATCACATAAACTGTGCAATTTTGAAACAGTTCCATATGGGGGAGTTTCTTTTTTCTGTGAGGCTAACTGTTTAATCGGAAAATGTGAATCATTGCATGCAATATTTTGCTATGTAATCACTTTTGCCCATTCTATTGAAGAGTGCCAACAGTTATGGGGTTGACTGTAAATGGTAAATGGCTAAAAACCACAGCATGAGCCCAAAACCATCAACTGTGTTCAAGCTCAGCAAAAGCTTTCTGTAAATTAGTTGTTTCTATCATTTTTTTTTTTTTTTTTTTTTTACTATTTGGTTTTGTTACTCACAAAGCAGTTTTGTCCTTATTAATTAGGTGCAATGCATCATGCTGAGAAGTTTCCATGAAAAGCCTCAGGAAAAGAACCAAACTCTTGACAAATGATACTTGTGGTGACATTTAACCAGGAGCTTTTTGGTGCTCTGAGTGTTTACAGAGCGCTGTGGTCCTAAGATTGTGCTCTTCCCAAAACACTTAATTGCATTACAATCTTTTTTTGGACACTTTCAGGAAGCTAGCTTTTATCAGCAAATTATCAGTAGGCTATTAGCAAGAGTAATAAAAGCTTTAATGTTAATAGAAGTGCAGGATAATCCCTTTGGCACAATTTCACAAATTGAAATGTAACAATCAACAGAGAATACAGTCTCATCCTAAACTATTGGAATGTCAAAGCCAATTCAGTTGTTTTTTTGCTGTAGACTGAAGACATTTGGGTTTGAGATTAAAAGGTGAATATGAGATAAGAGTTTATAATTTCAGCTTTTATTTCATGGTATTTATTTGTAGATGTGTTAACTGACTTAGCATATTTTGTATCAGACCACCCAATTTGTAGGCGAGTCAAAATACTGGAACATCTGACTGACACTTGTTTCTTGTTACCCAGGTGTGTCCTGTTTAATTGATTGTTTAAACAATAAATAGCTCTGAACATATACTCTTGGTTTTAGCCTTCAGTTTCACCTGTGAAGACTGCATTTGTCGTTGAACAGGATAAGCCTACATGAAGATCGGAGAGATTTCTATGGGAGAAAAGCAAGCCATTTTGAAGCTGAGAAAAGAGGGAAAAGCAATCAGAGGCACTGCACAAACACTGGGCATAGCCAATACAACAATTTGGACTGTCCTGAAAAAGAAAGAAACCACTGGTGTACTGAGCAACAGACACTGAATAAGTCGGCCAAGGAAAACACCAACAGCTGATGAAACATGAAACAGAAACATTGAGACAGAGCTGAAGAAAAATCCAAAAACAACAGTCAGGACAGGGGTAAAGGTATCACAATCCACCATTAGAAGAAGACTTGAGGGCAGAAATATAGAGGCCATACCACAAGATGCAAACCACTCATAAGCAGTAAGAATCAGAAAGCTAGAGTGAAATTCACAAAGAAATATAGAGATGAGCCATAAAAGTTCTGGAACCAAGATTAACCTCTACCAAAGTGATGGAAAGCCAAAAGTATGGAGAAAGAAAAGATCTGCTCATGATCCAAAACATACAAGCTTACCTGAGAAACATGGTGGAGGTAGTGTCATGGCTTGGGCTTGCACGGCTGCTTCTAGAACGGGCTTACTAATCTTTATACCTTTACTATCTCTTCACTTCCTGAAGAGCAGACTGAAAGGAGAAACCCATTGAAACAAACAACAACTGAAAAAGGCTGCAGTGAAAGCCTGGAAAAGCATCACAAAAGAAAAAAATGTCAGTGATTTGCAGGTTTGATGCAGTTATTGCAAGCAAGGGATATGCAACAAAATATTAAGTGTTATTTACTTTCACTTACTTCAAGAATTGTCTGTTCCTGTACTTTTGCTTACCTAAGAATTGGCTGGTCTAATACAAAAGCTATGTCTTATGTTGTTTAACACATCTAACTGTAAATACCAGGAAATAAAAGCTGAAAACCTAAACTCTCGTCTCATATCCCTCTTTTGATCTCAAACACAAAAGTCTTTGGTGTATAGCACAGAAAAATGAATTGGCCTTGCCGTTCCAATAGTTTCAGAGGTGACTGCATGTGACTGTGTTGTGCTACAGTGTATTAACTACAGTAGTTGACATTAGCGGCATTGACATTCATTTGTCTCATTCCTTTGCGTTTCATTATTCTTCTTGGCCTAGTTAATGTTTACTACATATTGTCTGACATCAGAGTTCAAAGGTCAGACTGACATGAGAGACACATGTAAGGGGCAATGAGAAGCTGAAGAAGTGAGCAAATAAATCAAGAAAGTGAAGAGTGGAAAGCATCATGGTTGCGATCTCAGAGTTTCAGAGTGAGTGCCATTTATTAAGCTAATAATTTTAGGAGAGTGTGTACACTGTGTGTGTAATGTGCTTGGTGTGAAAGTAGAAGTAAATACGTACTATCCAATTTAGCTGAAGTAGCAGTTCAGTAGTTCAGCAGTGAGGTAAAGTTCTCTTTATTCTATAATACGGCAATTTGAACACAATTACTTTCAAATGAGGTGAACAAGTTCATGCAAATCAGATCTACTTTTATTTTCAAGGTCTTTGTATTTCAGTAAACCACTGATATTAATCACAACTCTACCATGACACACTTTCTTTACTTCTGTAGAAAACAAAATATTGGAGGAATACTAAAACATAAAAATGTGTTTAATTTGGAATATTGTTTTGTTTCCCTGTTTTGTTACATTGCTGTAGAGATTGGTGTGGGTTTGTCAGGCTTCGGCATTTTCTTCCTTGTGTTTGGAGTGTTGCTGTACTTTGACTCTGTCTTGTTGGCATTTGGTAACGTAAGTACTTTTTTTCATCTGAACCTCAAACTAAACACTCCTGTTGTTCCATGGAAGCAAGTCACAAGGTTACACATAATGTGTGAGGTTTAAAGTGAATAATTTCCCCCTATTATTTGTATAGGGGAATAATAATAAAAATTAAAGTATGTGCATCTATGTGAGAATATGCTGGTATGACAATATACTTTGATATGGAAATTTAAAGTAAATATACAGTTAATAATATAAACCATATGCAAAAAACATACCTGTATATGATTGTATGTGCCAAATTTGACCATAGGTGTGAATGAGGGTTTTAATGTGTGTGTGCGTAGTGTCCAAGCCACACCTACTGTAGTGTTTGCAGGATAGACTCCAAATCCACTGCCACCCTGAGCAGGATAAAGTGCTTACTGAACATGAATGAATGAATGAATGAATGAATGAATGAATTGTTTACAATCCAAATGAAGCACATAAATCTCTGACCAGTGAGTGGGATTTTAAAAAACAGTCTATACATACCTCTAATGCAAATAAATTAAACACGAAGAATTAAACCACAATTAGCATAAAGGTGAAGCAAGGGTCCTAATCAATAGTAGTAGTACACGGGGCTTTAAAACATATATCCTCTATTATTTTACATATTTTTCTATAAGTGCTTACAGTGTGAAGTACTGAGCAGCTATTATGATGTATTGTGAACTGTGATATTGGGTTGCATCACCCTGTGAATGTTAAAACAAAAGGACTAAGAATAGACAAAGCTGAAAAACTTTTTGCTAGCAATCTTAATGCTGTCTAGAGTCTAAAGTTGTCTTGATCCTCAAGATTAACAGTAAGTTTGCCTAAAGGACATCCCTGCATTCCAGCCTGAACATAACATTTCTAAACTGATAACAAAATGGAAAAACAGTCAATTTGATGCCATTTACATTTGCTGTCTGTAGGCGTTTTCACAGGCTCAAAGTAATTGGACAATTGACTGATAAGCAGTTACGTGGTCAGGTGTGGCCAGTTTCCTCATTATTTCATGACAAATTAAGGAAATAAAAGGTCTGGAGTTGATTCAAAGTGTTGCATTTGCATTTGGTAGCTGTTTATGGGAACTTTCAATATGCGGCCCAAAGAAGTGCAAGTGCAAGTGAAGGACATGATCATTAGGCTGAAAAACAAAACAAACCTATCAGAGAGATAACAGAAACTGTAGGAGTTGCTAAATCAACAACTTGACACATCCTTAAAAGAAGGAATACATTGGTGAGCTCAGCAACACCAAAAAAGCCTGGAAGACCACAGAAAACAAGCAAAGTTTACAAATGCAGAATTTTTTCCGTGTTGAAGAAAAACCCCTTCACAACATCTAGTCAAATCAGGAACACTCTGGAGAAGGTAGGTGTACTATTATCATCAAAGTCTACAATCAAGACATGCCTCCATGAATGTAAAAAAGACAGTTTACCTCAAGATGCAAACCACTGGTAACACTGAAGAACAGAAAGGCCAGATTTACTTTGCTTAAAAAATAAATAAATAAATAGATAAATAAAAAGCCTGACCAGTTCTAATGGAAGATTAAGTACCAGAATGATGGAAAGTGAAGAGTATGGAGAGGGGATGGAAGGGCTCATGATCCAAAGCATCAAGTCCAAGTCACTATTGTGTCTAACTATAATACACAAGTAACTAAGTCACTTGTGTTAATTTATAATGTGACTGCTGATATAAGTAGCAGGATGAATTCTGAAGCATATAGAGCAGAGATGAGGAACCTTTTCAGTTGACATCGCTCATCTGAATTTTGCCAAAACACACCATGGTGATAGTCAAACCTTTTGGGAGAATGTTCTGTTGATTGATGAGTCGAAAGTGTTAAGTCACTCTGGATAAGGCAAGTGGCTCTGGATAAGGATGTCTGCCAAATGCCATTAAAAGTGGAACTGTTTGGAAGACAGGGGTCCCATTACATCTGGTGTGAACCAAATACCGAATTCCACAAAAAGAACATCATGCCTGTGGTCAAACATGGTGGTGGAAGTGTGATGGTGTGGGGATGCTTTGCTGCTTCAGGGCCTGTGCAACTTCCAATAATTGAGGGAAACATTAATTCTGCTCTCTACCAGAAAATTCTAAAGGAGAATGTCTGGTTTTCTATCCATAAGTTGAAACTCAAGCACAACTGGATTATGCAGCAAGAATGTGATCCAAAGCATAAGAGTAAGTCCACCTCTGAATGGCTCAAAAAAAGTTAAAGTAAAGTTTTTTAGTGGCCTAGTCAAAGTGATTTATGAATTAGACCAGGAAATGAATGCTCCATTCCACATTACCTCTCTGCTCAACATTATCCAATGAAATTTGAGCTTGTTGAGCCACATCATGAATGGTTAGTGTTTACATGACAAATGGGCATCGATTATTAATTATGTAATATTTTAAAATATGTAATATGTAGATTTTTAATTGAATTGACACACTATATTTTGTGATTCATGATTGTTTTTATTTATATTTTCCCCACTCTCAAGTCATAGACAATCACTGAAAGAGCCATACCTCTCAGTAATGTGGAGCAGAGAGTTAGTGAGAGACAGTAAGTTAGTAAGCGACACTGAATAAAAAATATAATTTTTAGCTGTAACAGAGATTTCAAATGAATCCTTCTTTCCAGAACAATTACAAAAGGTTGTGTTTCTGTTTCTAGATAAATATTGTTCATTTCTGATTTTAATTGTCATGCCTCAAAACAGTTCAGAACCTTTGTCAGCTGAACAAAGTGCTATGATGTTTCACTATATTGATAAAATACACTGTAGTTAAAACCGTTCAGGGCTTTAAACATCATGTACATGACTTTATTGTCAAAGCGTAAAATATTAGACAGCCAGAGTAGCTTGAATAGGACTGGGATAACTAGCCAAAGCTTCCTTAAAGAGGTAGCAGGGCAGCTAGACATCAATACTTTACAATAGTCCGATAGAGACATTATGAAAGAATACATTATTTATTCAGAATCATGTTGGTTTACCATATTTCTTAGTTTGTCAATGTCTCAGAGATGTTACTTATATGGGAATCAAATGATATACCAACATACTGTATATGGTTACACCAAGTTTGGCAGTACCCAGTGTCACTGGTTCTGTATTGTTCAAATATAGAAGAGGGAAGTTTCTCTTCATTCACACTTTATCATTGTTACGCGGTCTTTGATTTTGTGTAGCTGTGCTGCTGAATCTGAATGAACTGACATATAATTGTGTGCTATTAGCTTGCAATTGAGATCTTTGAAAATGATGTCTAAGGTGATAGAGATAAAGGGAGAATAATAGTCTGAATTGTACTTTTATAAGAATTTCTACATTTTTACTAACAAACTAGTATCATTCTAAACCAGACAAGAACGTGTCTAACCGAACCACCTTTTCAAGCATTTCTTTTAAAATATCATGGTCAAAATTATTCATGGTCAATAGTACACTCAAGTCCAACAGCACAAAAATGGAAACCTATCCACAATCTGTGGCAAGTGCTATGCCACTGAGTACACAAACAATAATTTTTCTTGCTATTCCACTTTTCTCAGATCTTGTTCCTAACTGGTCTGGCCTTCATCATTGGCCTGAGGAGAACGGCTCACTTCTTTTTCCAGAGGCAAAAGCTTAGAGCCTCCTCCTTTTTCCTGGGTGGTGTGGCTTTAGTGGTGCTCCGATGGCCACGCATAGGCATGCTCGTGGAGAGTTATGGCTTTGTGCTTCTGTTTAAGTGAGTAACATTTGGTTGGCTTATACATTATGACAGCATTTACATTTATCAAAATGTCTGATTTTAAACATGATATAAAGGATATGAAATCTACAGTGGTAATTGATTAGTACTGTGGTCTTTTTGTTGGGAAGTTATTACTGTACATGATCAGACAAATCTAAATATAAAGTAGGGGTTTAAGGCAATAACATGATCTCTATGTGCTATCTGTTTAGTGCTCTAAATATCTCTATCTGTATTTAAACATGAAGTGGGTGTGGCCTCTCAGTTGATGTTTGTTTATTTATTTATTTAGGAATCCTATCACGAAGCCCCTGAAGATAAATAGAAATGACAGCACTATCAGCATGGTGTGCTGGCTCTGACAATTCCTCAGCCTCAGCTACATCACTCGAGTTCATAATTGCTGTCAACTAGACATGTGCGCAGGACTTTTTAATTAATCCCACTCACTCTGTTATTATTTTTGTTTGTACCTGCCTATGATATTTTCTAATAAATTTAGTTAGGTTGTTATTACCAAAATATAACCAAATGAGTAATTTAAGCCTAATCTAAACACAACCCTGACCAGGCATGAATGTTGAATGATACTAAGGATGAATCAGTGAATGCTGTATGTGGTCTTTGTTTGTCAAGTGAAGTCCTGCGAGTTTATATCTAACCGTTCACGTGCGCTCACATGAAAGTGAAAACCTCCCCAGCCCATGTAGCACGTTTTGTTGTGTTTCATGGGATCCCAGTCCCAGTACAAACTCTAGTCTCAATCACATGCTCTGTGAACCTTTCTGACAAACTTTCTAATGAAATAAATTAAAAACGTATCTGCATTTGTATCCATTTAGAACACATTCAGTTGCATGCCTAGTCTATAACAGCAGAGTAAACTGTTTTTTTTTTTACCCCAGTTAACTCTTTTTAGTAACCATCTATAATCATCAATTATATGATGTCAGCAAACGTTGTCATGCTGATGTCAGCTGACATTTATCAATTTTGCTAAAGACATGCCACCCGTACTCCCTTATTGTAAAGATATAGACAGTTATGAATAATATTCTGTCATTTTCCAGGTCGTTCTTCCCAATGGCTTTTGGATTTCTTGGAACAGTTTTGAATATGCCATTCCTCACTACAGTAAGAAGGATATGAGTTAATATTATTCAGCACTTACACAGTGAAAGGTGAATTTGATGACAGTAGTAATGTTTTTTCTTACTCTCTTATTTAGCTATTTAATTACTCAGGAAGCAGCTCCTCTATGGTGTAAGAGTTCTCACGAAGATGACGGCACAGTGAAGCACGTGAATACCAAGATACAAGTGTAGATCAAGTACTGTGGTGTGTGATGGATTTTGGGGAACAGAAGACTATAAAACATATCCATGAAGCACACCATGAACTCACTGATCAGCCAAGTGTGAACTGCATGTTGCTGTTTTTTTTGTCTGTATGGAATGTATACTATTTTAAGAATATTTTAATTTGTGTATTATTTTGAATAAACCCAGTGTTACTTTTAAACTCTGCTCTTTATCTTTTAATGATTTGGAGGAATTCCTATATTGCATCTCTATTGTACAGTTAATTAACTATGAATGTTGCCAAGATGATGCGTTTCATTTCCTTTTCTAAATAAGGTTAAAATGCACAGAGTTTCTAAAACTCGTTGACCCGGTCAAGTTCTTCATCTCCATTTTAGAAGCGCATTTGTGCAGCGTGAACGCTGTGTTCTCTTTTTCTTTTGTTTGTCAAATCTATATTTTAAAATCTCATCTAATTTAATTTAGATGTAGATGGCAAATTCCATAAAGATGCTTCATAATTCCAGTGAATTGTTGGCCAGGAGCTATCGAGAGACGCAGACAGATCAGAGGGAAAAGACAGAGGGAATGTTACTGGGGTCTCACCAACGGCCGGCTAGGAAATTCATGACGTAGGATCGTTTGGAGTATAAAAAGGGTTTGGGAGAGTAACACAGGGGGTTCACTGTGTATTACAGAGTGCCATATTTACTGCACATCCAGATCTGAAGAAGTACGTACAGGTATGTAATTTACTATTTTGCTAAAATAAATCTGTGTGTAATGGCATTCTTAAAGAATCAATTATGTGTGTGTGTGTGTGTGTGGGTGTGTGGGTGGGTGGGTGGGTGGTGGTTTTTTAAGTGGGTGCAGTTACTTACGTTTTGTGTTTGCAGCTGCTTATTTCAGGTAAAGTTTAACTAAATTAGTAAAGAAGCAAAAAGTAGTTTGGAGTGGTTAAAGAAGATTCATTTACTCCATTATCACCTGCGCTTCAGTATTGTTATGATCTGCATGAACGTACTGATTGTACCGAGTACTGACTGCTAAGATGTTATTATTTCTCAAAAGTATTATTTGTATTTTTATAACAAATAAGTCATAAGAAAATATGGAGGTTAATAATACAGAATGTTATATTAATCACATTCCAGTTTAAAACTCCCTTAACATAATCATATAATCACGGCTCCAGTATCAAGTTTAACCTTTCAGCTTCAGATCACGGCAGGAAAAGGTGACATCATATTGTCTTTGATGGTGTTTACTGTTTTTGAAGTGTGCGTGCGTGCGTGTGTGTGTGTGTGTGTGTGTGTGTGTATGTGTGTGTGTGTGTCTGTGTGTGTGTGCACGTACATGTCTTTATATCTTGGTGGGGACCAAATGTGCCTACTAGGATGGGAATATTTAATATTTGACAGTTTTTAAATGTAGCTGGTCCCCACAAGTTTTTGTTTGTTTGTTTATTTATTTATTTATTACTTCTTTTTTAACTTTCTGGTCACTGAGGGTAAGGTTAGGTGCAGCGTACCATTAATTAGCTGCATTAATAATTATTTCGGAAGATAGTAAGACAAATGCATGTGTGTGTGTGTGTGTGTGTGTGTGAGAGAGAGAGAGAGAGAGAGAGAGAGAGAAAGAAATCTGCCAGGAAACTATCAGCAAAGAAGGGTACACACACTGCGTCAATATAAATCCACGCTTATCTAATTGCCTCAGATCACAGTAGGAGATATCATATATCCTCAGTGTAAAACATTACACATTAGATTTAAGCTTTGACATTTGTGGATGGCTGCTTAATGTTTTCCCATTGTGATTATTGTATTTTCTTACAGACGCCCCGCATAGATTTCCCTTCAGTAAACTGAGAACGATACTAGAAATGGTCCTGCTTGCAATGATACTCCTGTTATCAGTTACACTTGGAGAGACTAATCCCACAAGGGAGTATACTGAAGGTATTACACAACAAACACATTTTTTATTCATGATAAGTAATGTGTAGACATCTCTAAAGCTGTACCCTTCCATTACAATCTATCTCGACATAACATGATATACTGTAGTGTAAGAAGAAGAAGCAAAACAGTTTAAAAAAAAAAAAAAGATTTATGAATCCTTTGAGCATTACATTAATGCAACTTTGTGCAGTAGCAGACACAGTATATGATCACAGAATAAACTACAGTTCAGAGATCCTCCGCCTAAGCTGCTAAAATAAACCTGTGGTTTTCACACTTCTAGATAAAGCACTCCTATTGGCCGTGGTGCAACCTAGCAAAGGCAAATGATTTAAAAGAAACATGACTAAATCATCACTTTATAAATAAAAACAGGATCATGGATGAAAACATTTATACATGAACAAGACGATAGAACATGTCAAACTGTTTTTTCTGTGCAGCAGTTTGATAATCGGAGGAAATAGCCCATATTGACACTGGGGCGTGCAGGAAATTAAACTGCATGCACATCATTCAGTTGTGAATGATGTACAGTAAACTAAAGCAGCACCTCAGCAAGGTTAAGTTTAATGTGATTTGCCACTAAAATGGTGATGAGAAGGTCACCATTTATTCTTAGATTCAATTCTGCTTTTGTAAATCACGTTGAATTTAGCAGCTGCAAAATGCTGAATCTCTTTAAGAACCATTTCGAAGAAAAAAACAAGCAGCTACACAGTCCTTTTATGTTATGGGTGATAAAAGATGCAAATATCTAGTACACCAAATTTGCTGAGATTGAGCTCAGACATTCAACAATTTATCTTTAACAATTTAAATAAGGAAAGAGTAACTGAAACACCAGACCGTGGCAAAGAGCTCATTTAATCCTTAACTCTCTAATAATATAATGCCTTCACAAGAGGAAGAGCATAAAAGATTTGTAATTCGTAATTTGTAAATTGGTAGCCTTCATACAATCATATGAGCTTAAACTGTACTTTCCTGAGCACTTTCAAGTTCTTGTATTCAGATTAAGTTTAAAACATATAATTTAATTTAATCCAAAGCAGGTGTAGGACAAGTATGTGTATAGTATATAAAACAGTATATAATACTAATCTCTACATGTATGTATATTTTTATGTGCACTATTATATTCGCTCACTGACCACTTTATTAGAAATACCTGTACACCGGCTCATTCATGCATTAATCCAATCAGCTAATCATGTCGCATCAGTGCAATACATACAGGACAAAAAAAAATATTGCATGATCTTTTTCCAACATAAAGTAGTCCTGTTTCTGTGAGTCTGTGCCCACTGTAACCTCAGATTCCTGTTCTTGTCCAACACGAGTGTAACCCAATGTGGTCTTCTCCTCTTGTAGCCCATCAGCCTGAACGTTCGAAGTGTGGTGAATTCTGAGATGCTTTTCTGCTCACTACAGTTGTAAAGAGTGCTTATTTAAGTTACTGTAGCCTTCCTGTAAACTCAAACTAATCTAGGTTAATGTCCTTTAACCTCTCTCATTAACAAGAAGTTTCCACCCACAGAACTGACTCTCACTGGGTGTTTTCTGTTCTTTACTCCATTCTGTATAAACTAGAAATTGCTGTGTGTGAAAATCCCAGGAGATCAGCAATTTCTGAAATATTCAAACCAGCCCATCTGGTACCACCAAACATGCCAAATTCCCCGAGATCACAGTTTCCTTATTCTGATGTTTTATAGTGACCTGTATCTGCGTGACTGCCAGATTGGACAATTGCTTGAATAAACTTATACGCAGGTGTTCCTAATAAAGTGGTCAGTGAGTGTACATACTCAATATAATTATAAAACACTAAATGTATTAAAATATACTATATATTTTAAGGATATGTCTTAAACTGTAGCGTCCCTGATATCTGAAAAGTTTCGTACACATATGTCACTTCTGCTTTTTCTGTAGATGCTGAGGAGCAAGTGCTCAAAGTTTTGCAGAGAATCGCTGCACGACCCACACCTGAATCTCTGGCATCCAAACTCTCATCTCACCTCCCCATGGACATGTCCAACCCATGGCTAAGTGCACGAATTCCCAGCAGTTCATGGTGGTGGCACCCTGAAAAACCTCATCCTGAAACCAAGAGGAGGCAGAATCTTGCATCATATAATCTTAATTCATTCGGCCTTCGTTATGGGAAGTGAGATCAGGCCATGGCTACAGAATGGATTCTGCTTACAACTATTAAGCAGTTATGATTATTGTCATTTTCTGATGCATTTTTTATTATATTTGGCTTGACAATATACCACTTTGTCTGCTTTGTCTATTTTGACAGCAACACGTAGTTGGGAGTAGTGAATAAGGATGACTGGCACCAGTCTTATAAAATCTTCTATTCGCATCAAATAAACTTTATAATCTTTGATAAAATTTCATGTGTGCATTTTTATTGTTTCATTTACTACACATGTTCTACACAACACAAAATGTATTTTCCAATACAGTTCCACTGGCATAATTCCTGGCATGATGACAAAACTTGTTTATTTGTCCTGTAATTCTTAGACGAAATGCTTTGTCATTTCTAGAACAGTGCATATAATACTCATGTTCAAGGCAAATAAGGTTATTCATTCATTCATTCATCTTCAGTAACCACTTTATCCTGGCAGAGTCACAGTGGAGCTCAAGCCTATTCGGGGAACACTGGAACATGCTGGATGGGACACCAGTTCTTCTCAGGCACCATGCACACACATTCACACACTCATTCACACATAAAATTTGTTGTAATGTTTTTTGGGTGTTGGGAGGAAACCAGGGAACCCAGACATATATGGGGAGAACATGCACAAAAACTCAACACAAACAATTATGTTAAAATGTTTAAACATTCATCATATTTCAATATTTTATATATATATACATATATAATATATATATATAGTGTGTGTGTGTGTCTGTGTGTGTGTGCGTGAGAAAGCATGTGACTGATGAGAGCATTCAGGAGGGAGGAAGCCCTCCACTATTAAACTGCCAGAATACCTCGCACAAGTTTCCACTGACCTGAATTGCGCATCTATAACCATGCCAAAGCAAATACAGTTTTAAAAGAGATAATTAAAAGAGAGTGTTGCTTGGAAAATTTCTGAAGCCAGCAGGATGAGTAATGGCACCAATAGCACAGCAGCACAAGGTAATGATAAAACACATTTGCTGTTTATATTTCTACTTCTATTTGTTAGTCTAAAAATAACTGAATATATATATATATATATATATATATATATATATATATATATATATATATATATATATATCACTTTGCCTATTGTTTTATGTATTTGTAATGGTAAATGCATGTTATTTTCTACCATGTCATTTTAACACTGTCTGACTTCAATTTAGGCAAAAATGGGGACATTTTTAGGTAAGCAAACTAATGGCTGAAGTTTAATAAATCATTAATGAACAGTAGCTATTTAAGTAAAGAGCATTATGAGTTAAAGTTTCATGATAATTATCATTAATATATTTAATTACTAATGATTATTAATCTTATTAATCTTATTCTTAATTTGTTTTTCAACAAGTGATTATGGAGTGTATGCTAAACACTTTGTGTGGTTTTGGGTTTTTGTTTAATTTCAGCACAGTGCTGTTACTGTATTGTGTTATTTTGCTTCTTACCATCATAACCTTTCTTCTACTGATCATATTGCTCAAAAAGTACTGCAAAATGTGCAAAGGTGAGTGAAAAACAAAATTCTGACTTTTCTTGCTTTTTGCAACATTATAATACTGAGATTAATTAAGAAATACATTATCCCTTGCATACGGTTTGAATAAACTTGACACATTAGGAAACACATCTAATTATCACATATAAATAAATATTAACCTGAAACTCATCTAGCCTTTCTAATATATACACAGTGAGTTCTAAAAGTCTGGGATTGTACTGAAAACCACATTTAAAATAAATAAATTAACAGAAATAAACAGAAAGCTTTAGAATCTAAAAAACATTATAACAGAAAGGAAGAGTGGCGTAATAAAAATGCATGGGACGGGGGAGGATTAACGGTGTTGAAACTATATTGGCTAAAAATTGTATTGGCAAAAAAAACTTCTTGTTTGGGATTTTCGTACATTTATAAATGTTCATTAATGTTCATGAACCCGCTGATTGATAACTAAGTGATTCTTATCCCTTTCACTGAAGCACTGGAAAGCAAGATTTGATTATTTAATTATTTAAACAAAATTCTATTAAGTTGATAGTGATAATATAATTTGTATTGAAAAAAATTTATTAATTTAAAATAGAATGCAAAATAGAAGCATTTTCTTTAGTCGTCTCAGGCTCCTGGACCCCACGGTATATTTTTTTTGCACTTGTATTATTTGTGACGTGTGGATTAAGTGTGGTACTTAAAGACACTTTTAAACAAATAATTTGTATTAGTGTAGACGTTATTATAATATAGAGCCTAATTGTTGAGATAAAGAGTTATTACATTTAATATGTATTGATAGGCTAATTTTAGATGCAAAATAGATTTAGGGTGTTAAAAAATTTATTTAGCGAGAATGGTAGGGCTGACTCATGAAATACACAATGCATATGGGACAGTAACTCTATAAACAGTATGTAAGTATACTTTTTAAATATATGAAAATATAATGAAGTCAAATCTAATAAAAAGCTGATGATTGAAACTCTGCTTCTCTTCAGATTCCAGGCCTGACTCAAACATTGAAGGAGGCACTTTTCGCATGAGTGATCTCAAATGTAACTCAGACCTTGATAATCCTAATAACGACATCATCAGTCAATCAAACAACTTACAAAACTATAGTAAGGACAATTCAACAGATTTTTTATAAATCTATCCAGATTAACTGATTCTGCTACACTTAACCACGCTTTATTTTGTCTTAAAGCTGCATGCGATGATGATTCATCCTCTACTAGCTCCGAGAGCTTGTGTCATTCAGTTAGTATATTTATTTCACTTTTATTGATTTAAAAAAAATTTCTCAATTACAAGTTAAATTACATATAATTAGTCACACACTGGAAAAATATTTGATCTTAGCAAGTGAAAATATCTTGAATATGGTCAATTATATCTCATAGTCCTTGTTATAAAATTGCTATCAATTAAATATATTATTTAGCCTATTTTTAAATGCTTTTACACATTTCAAGCTTTATATTTTCTTATTCAACTGACAGATAATTTAGAATTAAATGCTTAAAATTAGAAAAATTATCTGTCAACAGAACAAGATTATTTCTTGAAATTAATAAAAATGTCTAGGAATAGGTTTAATAATCATATGCTTGGATTACTGTAATCTTATAATAGGAAATACTACATACTACATACATTTGACTATATTCAAGATACTTTCTTATTTTGGTCAGTTTCTGCAATGCACTATAAATATACAAATATAAAATCACCAGCTGTATATCATGTATGCCCACATTTCTCTTTCAGTATGGAGATAAACACAATGACAATAACCAGCAATATATGAGTTTGAAAACCACCCTTCAAAGTGCAGATTATGAAAATATTCCTGAAGGAAAATCCACCAGCGCACTAGATTATGAAAATAAGAAGGCAAAGAAAAACCGAGACTATGTAAATGTAGAAGAACAACAGAATATGCCTTTAACTAAGGGCAGAAGAAGCAAAACTGACAGGCATCAAGAAGACCAGGATGAGAGTCAAACCAGCAGTGAGAGCAGCAGCGACGAGAGCGACGACCAGTCTATAAATTACAGCATGGTTGTCTTTAAAGAAGCCACAAATACAGTCAAAAGAGAGCACTGAAGCTGCTTTTCTGCTTCAGGATATTTTTAATAATATTTCATTTGCTTTTTATTTTGTTTACTGCATTCTGTCAGTGGTGCAGTCAATAATCATATACTAGCTCAATCATGACTTAACAACATGCTCTAAAATGACTGCTTTTATTTTCAGTGCTGGTTTCATTTGTCAGGTGCTTTTGAATGTGAGGTATAATGTGCATTTTCACCATATATGGTAAAAGAGACCTAATTTTAGGTACAAGACCTGCATTATGTTTTTGATCTGATAAATGTAGTCTGTGGTACTGATTGTAATCATAATATCCTGTAAAGCAGGAACCACCGCGTGCAGCTAAGCAGGGTGGCAAGATGAAAGGCTTATTTTCAGTTTCTGTATTTCTGTGTGCTAGTAATTAGTCTATTTCATATACTTTGAGTTTTTTCTATGCAAACATTACAGTTTTATTCAGTCAAGCTTGTTATTGTTATAAAATGCTGAACTTGTACTTATACGTTTTTTTTATTATTGTGTTATTGTACCAGTTTAGTTTCAGTTATTTTTAGGGTAGTGTATTGGAGTATTCATCTATAAGTACAATTGGATTTCTTTGGATTTTTGATTTGAGGATTAATCTTTTATTGTCACAGGTCTTATGTTTAATTTCTAATCTCTGGAAAACACCTATTTTTTTTCATACTGAATTCTACATACAAAAAATACAAAAAATATCTTCCAATATTTTTATTTTTATATTTTATATATATTGTTTTATTTTATAATAGTTATATGGAATTTTATTCACATTAATTACTAATTTAGTTTTGTTTCACAATTGGCATAAAGTTTGTGGCCCTGCGATGGGTTGTCACCCCGTCCAGGGTGTCCCCCCTGAGTTCCCTGGGATAGGCTCCAGGCTCACTTGTGACCTGGGTAAGCGATATGGAAAATGGATAGATGGATAGATGAATAAAAAAATGTTTGTTCTACATTATTGTATTAGTAAGAAGAAAAAATGTTTGGATTTGCAAATATATATATAAATTATAACTGTATATTAGTAAATAACACAATATGTTAAATAATAGACAACTTTTCAGACAAACAGACACTTTGAACCAAGTGTGTTTTTTTGTACAGAATGGGAGTACAGAATGTGTCAGAGCAGTATGAGAAAAAAGGGGGCTCTATCATCCTATTATCATGTTGTGTTGCTTTCTGTAGTGGTTTGATTTTTTTTTTTTCATCGCAGAAGACCACATGTTAGCGTAGGAGGCCAGAGAGTTACTGCTGCTAGATAATTAAGTGCTCTTTGTTTTTTTAAAAGAAATGTACTAGTTTATATATTTTAAGTATTTTGTTGTTTAGTTTGACCATTTGTTGTACATGTTTTACATTAACCTGTGACTCTGAGATTCTAATGTACAGTCATGTCAAAAAATAAGTACACTCCATCTAAATTGTTGGCTTTTTGGACATATTTGGACAAGCAAACTTTTCATCATTTTTGAAACAGTGCCTATTAATAAAGTTTATATACTTGAACAAAACCACAAGGAAAATTAACTTTTTCAATCCTTTATTCAACAGAAATATCAATTCTACTTTGGAATAGTAAGTACACCCTTGGCCTCAGAAGTTTGTATTGCCCCCTTTAGCAGAAATAACTTCTTGTAGGCATTTTGCATAACTGTCCACCAGGCTTGCTGGAATTTTTGACCATTCTCTCAATGCAATATTCTTTCAGTTGCAAGGTGTTTGAGGGTTTTCTTGCATGTACTGCCCATTTCAAATCCCCTCACAACATTTAATTGGCATTCAAAGCTGAGTTTTGCCTAGGCCATTCCATAACCCTCTGAGTCATTCCTTGGTGGATTTGTTAGTGTGTTAGGATCATTATCCTGTTGGAAGGTCCACTTTTGGACAGATGGCCTCACATTATCTTCAAGCATTCTTTGATGTGATGCAGAATTCATAGTTGAATCAATGAATGCAAGCTGTTTAGTCCCTGAGGCAGCAAAGCAATGCCAAACCAGAACATTTCATGGCATGAGGCGCTTCTACTGAAGAGCTGTCTTTGCTCACCGCCAAACATGTCTGCCGTCACTGTGGCCAAACAACTCTATCTTTGAGTCGTCTGTCCAGAGCACATTATTCCAAAAGGCATAGTCATTGCCTATATGCTCAGTGGCAAACTGTAGTCTTGCAAAGGCTTTTTCCTGGCACGCCTTCCATGTAGGTCAAATTTCTGCAATCTCTTTATGATTGTAGACGCATGCACTTTGACACCAACAGTTGCAAGACTTACTTGCATATTCTGTGATGAAATTTTGGGATTTTGGGGGTCTTCTTTTTGCATCAGACGGTCTGCTCTTGAGCTGAATTAACTGTGACGGCCAGTCCTGGACAAATTGACAGGTGTTTGAAATCTGCGCCATTTGTAGATTATTTTCCCTACAGTGGAATGATGTTTTTCAAATAATTTGCAGATATATTTTTTTAAATATCAAACTACTTCAACAGCAAGTGTAAATGACTCTGTCTCTCAAAGCCATATATATTCAGCAAAAAAGAAACATCCCTTTTTAAGGATACTGTATTTTAAAGAAAATTTTGTAAAATCCAAATAAGCTTTACAGATCTTTATTAGAAAGGGTTTAAACAACATTTTTTATGCTTGTTCAATAAACATAAACAATTATTTCACATACTCCTATGGAACCGTCCTCAAGACACTAACAGTTTACAGGTGATAGGCAATTAAGGTCACATTTACAATAACTTAGGACACTAAAGAGACCTTTCTACTGACTCTGAAAAACACCAGAAGAAAGATGACTAGGGTGCCTGCGCACCCACATGACCATGCCATAGGCCTGCTGCAGGGAGGCATGAGGACTGCAGATGTGGCCAGAACAATAAACTGTAATGTCTGTAATGTAAGACGCCTAAGACAGTGCTACAGGGAGACAGGAAAGACAGCTGATTGTCCTTGCAGTGGAAAATTACTTGTACTCATGTGTCCCCACAGATGTGATCGAGAACTTACAAATGCCTTGTTGGAAGAGTGAGGTAACATCTCACAGCAAGAACTGACAAATTCCATGCAGTCCATGAGGATGAGATGCGCTGTAGTACTTAAAGCAACTGGTGGCCACCAGATACTGACTGGTCCTTTTGATATTGACCCCCCCCCCCCCTCCCGCCTTTGTTCATGGACTCATTATTCCATTCTGTTTGTCACATGTATCTGAAACTTGTTCAGTTTGTGTCAGTTGAATCTTCTTATGTTAATTTAAATATTTACACATGTTAAGAAATTTGCTGGAAAGAAAAGCAGTTGAATGTGAGAGGACGTTTTTTTTTTTTTTTTTTTTTTTTTGCTAAGTATATAAGAACAAAACCCCTCCCAATACATTGTGGCATATGGTTTATAACTGGCAAACATGACACCTTTAAGGAAATTTATGTATTTTACTTTACATAAAGAATAACAATAAATAGAGGGATTTGGTGGCCATGTATTCAACAAAATTTGCATATTACATACATTGCAGATTTCAATAAATCTAACCAGAGACCATTTTTTGCTACAAATATAAATGAGTGTGGTTAAAACTTTCATCAATACACAGTCCAGATACTGTACAAGATACATGAAATTTCCAGGTGTAAATGTGATCAGTCCAACTAAGAATGATCTCCAATCACCTGCCATTTTCTTTAAAGTATTTCAAAGGTATACCCTGAAATTACACATGTAAACTCAAGTGTACACCCATGTTAGATCATATGTGAGATCTGTTCACTCAAAATATACAGTCATGTGAAAAAATAAGTACACCCTATGGAAACTGTTTCCCTTTCAAAGAGAACACAACATTGTGTGAGCTCCACGCTGTGGGAGGTACCCTCGCGCGTGACCAGTATCTGAAGCTTGTGTAACATCATGCCTATTTATAGGCCTGCCATGATCAGGTGACATGGCAATTAAGCATGTCGTGTGAAATAAAAATGGCACCTGTGAACCACACCATCAGCCTTATTATCTTCAGCGAGACTGCATGTTGGTCGTTTATTTAACACTCGCAAAAATTCTACATTTCCTCTCTATCTTAAAAAAAAAATCTCTTTACTTTTCTGTCCCTTTAAAAAAAAAAGGAGAGCATGAGAGAGAATTCAGGAAGTGTGTTATGACTTGCTCCCGTTTCATCACGGGGACAAACGGACACACTTTCTGTGTGAAGTGTCTAGTGGTGGAGCATGCCAGGGCAGCCCATCAGAGGTCTGACTGTGCGCATTGTGAACGCCTTACAATCAGGCAGCTCCGCTGCAGTTCGCTCTCTTTGTGGCCTAAGGGAGTTGGGTTTCAGAGCCTCACGGATCTGGGCCAGCCACTGCTGAGGCAGGCACCCAGCTCAGGTCCTGGGGATCACATATGGATCTGGAAAAGGAGCCAAAATCTGCCGGATATTGGAGTTCATGTCGTGACTCCTCCTTCCACTATAGAAAGCCAAAAAAAATCCTCTCTGACTCTGAGGAGCCAGAAGGTGTGCTAAAAACTGAAAGCAGCTCTCAAGCACCTAAAGAGCTGCTTGAAGTGATTACTAAGGCTGATTGAGCTTTTTTCTTCCCAGTGAAAATAAATCTCCCTCACAGTGCAGAAAACTCTCCTTTGTTCTAGAAGTGCATGACAAAATATCATGCTTCTGGAGAAAACCATACATAAGCTGCATTTATCATACTGTGATGTTGGATTATTCTGAGTGGGCAAGGCCTTTACAGTAGTGGGTCTTGCTTGTGGGTCACTGGATACAATGGTAGTGTTGCAGGCTTACGAAGCAAACCCTCTGAGTGAGCTCGACATACTGCAGCATTCAGCCAGTTCAGCGAGTTCACCCAGGCATCTGCTAGTGCAAGGGAGGCACAGAAGGCGAGTGTGGCGGCCCGCCTCCCCCTGCAAACAGCCAGGGGAACCGGGCAGTGACAGTCGCTACTAGGCCTGATCTGAGAATGGTCATAAAGGCCAAGCAAAGGAGGAGCGGTCCTGAGGGGACATGGAGGGTCACATCAAGGGACATGATGTTGTTAGGGCAGTTAGCCCCTAGTACTACTGTAGGGCCTCCCCTAGCCAAGGCTGTCCCAAGTTTTCAGTGTTCTCTGGTCATTGAGCTGTCATGGGGCAACAAAAATCTTTCTATTCCCTCCCATAGAAAAGTTAACGTCACTAAAAGACCATCTGGCAGCATCGAAACTACTGCCAAATGTGTCTCCATGGGTTCTGTCGACCGTAGAAAAAGGTTATCACATCCAGTTCAGAGCTCGACCCCCCGGTTCAGAGGTGTGCTCATCACAGTAGTCAGCACAGAGCAGAGCCTGATGTTAGAGCAAGAAGTAAGATCCCTATTGGACAAAGGGGCCATTGAACATGTACCCTGTTCCCTGAGGGAGGGAGGTTTTTACATTATTTCCTGTTCCCCAAAAAAGATGGGAGTATGTGGCCAATTTTAGATCTGAGTCATCTGAAATGTACTCTTGGGACATAGAGATTCAAGATGCTGACGCTCAAACTTATTGTTCCACAGATTCAGTTTGAGGACTGGTTTGTGATGATAGATCTAAAAGATGCATATTTCCACATAGAGATATTGCCCAGGCACAGGAAGTTCCCCAGGTTTGCATTTGGAGGCAACGCATACCAATATCAGGTTCTTCCCTTCAGGCTAACTTTATTCCCTCGCACCTTCACAAAGTGCATGGATGTCATTCTGGTTGCATTGCGACTCCAGGGTTTCCATATACTAAACTACCTGGATGACTGGTTAATTCTAGTGTGATCCAGGGAACTGGTGATTCAACATTGAGATGTTGTTCTCACCCACATGAAGAGCTTGGGGCTCAGGTTGAACCTCAAGAAAAGTATGTTTTCTCCAGTGCAGAGGACAACTTTTCCAGAGGCTATAAGGATTTTACTATGATCAGGGCATTTCTATCCCCAACATGCGTAGGGTCAATCCTATCAACATTGAGCAAGACAAAGCTGGATCTCTGCATCCCCTCCAGTCTCTACGAGAGACTGTCGGGGCTTATGGCAGCAGCAGCCAAT
The DNA here is from genome assembly GCF_023375685.1 of Ictalurus furcatus. Classification (NCBI taxonomy): domain Eukaryota; kingdom Metazoa; phylum Chordata; class Actinopteri; order Siluriformes; family Ictaluridae; genus Ictalurus; species Ictalurus furcatus. The sequence continues at coordinate 13,067,683 of NC_071275.1, forward strand.
GTCATACCATTGGGCCTATTGCACAGGAGACTGTTTCAATGGTGGCTGAAAAGTCAGGGTTTTGTCTGAGATTAATCAGTGTCACGTGGCGATGCCTACGTGCTCTGAGAATTTGGAGGTGTCCCCGGTTTCTAGCCTCGGGTCACACTCTAAGGGCGTCTCCTTATCGCAAGATGGTAATGACAGACACCTCCCTCACAGGATGGGGCACGGTCTCTGGAGCGGCCCTCATCTGGAGTGGCATATAAATCACCTAGAAATGCCGTGTTTCTAGCACTGAAATTCTTTCTTCATCAACTGAGAGTTCACCATTTGTTAGGTGTGACAGACAACACAGCAGTGGGCTCATACATCAACCACCAGGGAGGACTATGTTCGCACCCTCTGCTGAGGCAGGCACAACTAATTTTTCTCTGGGCAGAGGGAAAGTTTTTGTCAGTGAGTGCTATGTACATTCTGGGCAACTGGAATGTGGGGGCAAACATCTTGTTGAGGCAGGGGCTGAGGCCCAGGGATTGGTGGCTCCATCCACAAGTGGTGGAGTCCATATGGCGGAGGTTCGGCCAAGCAGAAGTAGATGTGTTCGCCTCCGAGGAGACAACACACTGTCTGCTGTGGTTTTCCCTCACCCCTCCCACACCACTGGGGCTGGACGCCATGGTGTACATGTGGTCGAGGTTACATCTGTACCTTTTTCCAAATCGCTCTGCTCCCACAAGTTCTCGTGAGAGTTCGCCAAGACTGTCTATGTCTGCTGCTAGTAGCATCTTATTAGCCAGCTTGAATATGGTTCTCAGAGATAATATCCCTTCTGGATGGCACTCCTTGGGAGATTCCCATCCACAGGGATCTATTGTTTCAAGCCAGAGGGCTGATTTATTACCCTCGGCCAGAACTATGGAAACTGTGGGTCTGGCCTCTGAAGGGCACCAGTTCATAGATTTTGGTAGAGACCATGTTGAATGCTAGAGCACCATCCACAAGGAAATTGTATGCATTCAAGTGGCAACTTCTTGTGGTGTGAGGAACGTCAGCTAGACCCAGTGAAATCAACAATGGCGATTTTGCTGTGTACCTTCCTGGGACCTTTCTGTGGTCCTGGAAAGTTTGTCAGGTGCCCCATTTGAGCCCTTAGAGTCAGCCTCAGAGAAGCTTCTGACTCTAAAGGTAGCTTTTCTGCTGGCCCTGACATCTCTCAAGTGAGTAGGAGATCTACAAGCTCTCTCTGTTGCCCCTTCCTGCCTTGACTTTACCCCTGGATTAGCCAAGGCATTCCTATATCCTAGGGTGGATTATATTCCTAAAGTGCCTACGTCTGCAGGCCAGCCAGTAGTGTTGCAGGCTTTCTGCCCTCCTCCGTTCCTCACACCAGAACAAGAGAAATTGCACCTACTGTGTTCAGTAAGGGCTCTCTATACTGACGTCCACCGCTCCGGCCAGTGGCATAAGTCGGACCAGCTGCTGGTCTGCTTTGGCGGCGACAGTAGAGGTGATGCTGTGTCGAAGCAATGCATCTCTAATTGGATAGTGGGAGCAATCTCTATCACATATGAGGCTCGTTGTCTCGCTACGCTTCTGGGCATAAGGGCTCATTCCACTAGAGGGGTCGCCTCCTCGAAGGCTTTTTCCAAAGGGGTACCCTTACAGGATGTGTGTGCTGCTACGTGGTGGTCTACGCCACACACATTCATTCAATATTACAGCCTGGATATACAGTCCACACCAGGGTTAAGTGTCTTGCAGTGACCCTCGGGCACGGATTTTTTTTTTTCAGGCCATACCCTCAGTATGACGGAGTGGGTATTGTCATTCCCACAGCGTGGAGCTCACGCAATGTTGTTCCCTCTGAAAGGGAATGTCTGGGTTATGCACGTAGCCCTGTTCCCTGAGAAGGGAACGAGGCGTTATGTGGCTTTGTCATACTGGGGCATGCCTGTGAATTGCGTCTTCGCTTAACATAATAGAGGCTGATGGTGTGGTTCACAGGTGCCATTTTTATTTCACGTGACATGCTTAATTGCCATGTCACCTGATCATGGCAGGCCTATCAATAAGCATGATGTTACACAAGCTTCAGATATTGGTCACATGCGAGGGCGCTTCCCACAGTGTGGAGCTCACACAATGTCTCATTTCCTTCTCAGGGAACAGGGTTACATGCGTAACCCAGACATTTTTTTTGACATATTTGGACAAGCAAATATTTGATTCTCTTTGAAAAGTGCTTATTAATAAAATATATACACTCTATCAAATGACATGAAATTGACATTTTTTAGTAATTTCACATTTTATATGAACAAAAAACAGATCAATCATATGGAAAGTAATCACTCTTTGCAACTGTAGTGAGCAGAAAAGTGTCTCAACGTTGACAACTACAGACCTGTTTCCCTCCTCCCTTTTCTTTCCAAAACGCTTGAAATAGCTGTTTTCAATCAACTCTCCAATTTTCTCACACAGAACAACCTCCTGGACACCAAGTAGTCTGGCTTCAAGAGCAATCACTCCACGGAGACTGCTCTGCTTTCCGTCACTGAAGCCTTACGACTAGCAAGAGCAACCCCTAGATCATCTGTCCTCATCCTGATTCAGAATGCAGCAGCATGCCTTGTCTTCAACCATCTCAAGAGAACCCATGTCACACCCCTCTTCATCTCCCTCCACTTGCTTCCTGTAGCCGACCGCATCAAATTCAAGGCCTTGATGCTCACCTACAAGACCTTGTCTGGAACAGCACCCTCCTACCTCAACTCTCTCCTGAAGGCTTATGTTCCCTCACGCAATCTGCGATCAATCAACGACCAACACTTAGTAATCCCTACTCAGCGCGGCTCAAGGTCCCTTTCAAGAACATTCAAACTAACTGTTCCTCAGTGGTGGAATGAACTTCCAACCTCAATCCGGACCGCAGAATCTCTCACCATCTTCAAAAAACAGCTAAAGACCCACCTCTTCCGTGAACACCCAACCAACCCATAACCCATTAAAAAAACAACAACAAAAAAACAATTTTACTCTGGCACTTACACCTCTACTCTACACACTTTGCTTCTTCTGGAACTCAATTAGTGGATCTTGTATGGTAGCACTACTTGTATTGTTCTCTGCTTGATATATCACTTTGCTTGTATTTTCGCATTTGTAAGTTGCTTTGGATAAAAGTGTCTGCTAAATGAATAAACGTAAATGTAACATGCACAAAACACCAACCTTGAGATGGATGGGCTACAACAGCAGAAGACCACATTGGGTTTGACTCCTGTCAGCCAAAATCAGGAATCCATGGACACAGGCTCATTGAAACTGGATAGTTTAGTAAGAACTGTATACATATTTACAAAAAGCACTGTAATATCTTACTAGTATAAAATAACACATGAATCACAATAATTGATTCAATGCAAGCTTTTAGTGTGAGTTAATTCAGTGGTGGAGGTGGTTGAATCAGTGTAAGCTAGTAGAGCTAACTGTGGGGCCTCAGTGGTTAAGGCTTTGAATCACAGATTAGAAGGTCTGGCTTGAAATCCCAGCACAACCAAACTGCCATGGTTGGGTGCTTGAGCAAGACTCTTAACCTTCAGCTCAGTTGTATCCTGCATCAATTATAAGTTGGTTTTCTTTTTAAAGTATCAGCCAAATGAGCAAATGTACTGGATTATGTATTATTTTACACAAGGTAAGATATTAGTACTTTATTGTAAACATGTTTACAGTTACTTCCCATCATATCTGAACAATTCATGCCTCATGTGTTACATATATTTCCACCGGCAGTGGCCAAACAGTCTGCTGATTGGACAGTGAGAGACCAGGATATGGAAAGAGGAGATGATGATGAACAAATCTCTGACACTTGCCAGGTTTCTCTGTTATGCCATTTAAATGGTGTCTTTAATAGACAGCATGAGGAGGTGTGAGGCTAGCGTGCTTAGGAGCGTTCAGTGTAATATCATGATAGTGTGGTTATGCATGTTAAATATAAATTATATGAAATATAATTGACAGTACAGAAGTGATGAGTTTTCATATTATTTTGCATTAAAATTAAGTTCTTTTAATGGGTTGGTCCATTGTCCTACTTGACAGCTTGGTAAACTCAGTACTAAACAAATACATTAGTAAACAACCGACTGAACTGCTTAGTAAAAAGCAGGTGATAATTTTATTATATGTTCGCTTTAACACAATCTCTTGATATAAAATAATCAACAGTAATCATATTTTATTTTGAACATTCCGCATTGTATGTAAAGGTAAAAAAAAAAAAACATTATAAACACAGGTAAAGTGTCCTTCACAACAAGATTTGTGTACGTTTCAGATAAATAACTTTAAAATAATAATATAATATAACAAAATATAATCTACAACACAGCATTTTCTCCCTATCCCAGTCCAATATTACTTTACCTTGAGATAATTAAAATACTTAAAATATTACTTTTGTGTGTGTGTGTGTGTGTGTGTGTGTGTGTGTGTGTGTGTGTGTTTGTGTGTCTGTGTGTGTGTGATCCATTTAACATCTCATGCTTGAAACATCCTTTAACATTAGTCATCTATTATCATTTATGAAAAATGTACATTTTAGTGTTCCACAACATTCACTCAAGCCTGTTACATGAACACATTCATTCCTTTGAAATGATTGGAATATTCCACAAGTCACATGTTCAACAGGAAGTTGCATCATCCAAATTTCCTGAAGATCTAAAGAAAGAGAACTGTTTTGTTATATCATTCTTTTTTCTTTATTTTTTTACTGTAATAGTGACTGATGAAGTGACTTTAAACCCTGTAACCCAAAGGACAGCCTGAAACTAAATTAAAGAAAACGAATATTAAGTAAGTCTTTAGAATGTATTTAATGTCATCTTGCTGATAGCATGTATACATCTACTTGTATTTGCTAATTCATTGCTAAAAAAAAACAACCTTTGCCCCTGTTACTCATTTAAAAGCAAAATTTAGCAATTATTGCCAGAAAGGAAAACTAAATAATAATATTTTCTTTGCCTGAAATGTATTATTTATTTATTTTTTACAGTAATGCTATCTCAGATTCAGTGTTGAAAGAGTTACAAGCACCCCAATCAGGGAATCACGCTAATGAAAAGCAGTGAGTATTTTTTTTCCCCATGAGGATTGCCTGCATACATTTATTAAATGGGCTGCTTGTCATGATAATAGATAAAACAAGAGAGAACAGAGTTGTCCTTTTTTTAAAAAAATAATTCATGCGTAAAATATTTTGCGAAAGAAGGAATATACATAACAACCCACCAGTTGTTTTCTTTAGAAATGTATAATCCTGTCTTCTTGTTGTAGATTGTTGGTCTTTGAACAAACAAACAAAAAAAGCAATTAAAGTGCTGGAAAGGCTTTACATACGGCTAAAATCCACAACGACTCAGAATGAATTACTGTATAAATCTCTGCAAAAATATTGCCTTTCCATTCTACTTCATCTGTAAGTATGCTGATTGATATTCTGTGCATGGCACCACAAAACAAGCAGAAAAGGGAAATCTCACCCGTTGCTGCTTGCAGTAGAAGAGGACAGTGATGAACAGTAGTAATAAGCAAGCAGATGTAATCAGGAACATTGTGTATATAGAGAGATGTATACATTGGAACGCTTTTTCCCCAGAGTGTCTCTTTACAAGATCTTTGGATCTCTGATCTGACCTGTCTTCAGTGCCTTTTTGACATCTGGAATCTGAGAAAGACCAAGAGGTTTTATCTATTTGTTTCCTACATGGAAGTACAACTCTACCAGAAAGGTATCCAAACTTTAGAAAGCTAAGGGTCCTTAAGGAATGCTTTTTTCCTTTTGACTAAGATTCTAAGAGAAGAAGTATATGTCATGTTCAGTTGTATATTTTGTGTTTTAACCATGCACGCTAACAAAAATATTCTTTAAAGGTTCTTTGGAGGTCTCTCTGGAAGAAATTCTAAGTAGAATCCAACACATATCAGGAAAGGTTCCAAGCAAAACATCTTACATAATGTGTTTGGTGCATCTATACAAGTGTTTCTTGTTTTGTTCCTTTCAGGGAACAGTGATAGGCTCTTTTTCCCTTTCAGAAAAAGTTTCAAGTAGAACTTCTTTATGAAGCAAAGAACCCTTAACTATCCAAGGATGAATCGACTTTAAAGAGTGTAGATTTAACATAGCTCATGTTGATCTGAAGAATATCTGTGTCTAATAGCTGTGCCTGTAACTGACCACTTAAAAAGGATTGCTGTCTTGAACATACTGAATGGGTTAGTTATGGCAAATGTTAAATAAACCTCACCATTGCAGTTTGATTCCTTGCTGTTGATGATTTTAAACACATTCCCTGGTACGGACTTGTCTATGTAACGATGCATCTGGAGGTGTGTAGGACTGTTCTGTTCAACATTTTCAACAGTAGGTTTTTCTGTTTCTTCAGGTGTGATGTGAAAGAGTTTGACCTTCTTATTCTTCCTAATTCCTGTGGTTTCAGTAATCCAACTCCAGAGAAGTTCAGAGTAGGAATCAGACAGCATTCCTTGCTCTCTGGTATCTAAAGACCTCTTGGCAAGTCCTAGTACTGGGTCCCTTTCAGCGCTCCCTTTTAGTGGTGCATTTCTTTTTTCAGAGGGCTGTGATGTTGCTGATTGAAGAAGAGTTCTTTTTGGCATGCTTGGTAAATCACTTGAGGATGCAGTGGGAGAGGACACAACTGATTGTGGCTCACTTCCCAAAGCTACATAAGAATCATTGCTGTTATCTATCAAATTTGGAGTGGTGGAAGTAATGAAGTTTGCAGAACGTTGTTCGATAAAGAGTTCATTTTTAGTGTACAGCCCAGTAAAAGGATCATGACCTGATGAAATTGCAGAAATCTGATTCTGAACTGAGTTTGGTGCTTCATCTTTGACTGCAGGTTCAGGTGCTCTAGATCCTTCATTCTTGTTCCTGAAGATATATGCACCTGATTTGGTGTGGGGAGATGCAGGTGATGCAGTTGGAGTAGATCTGGTGAACATAAATGACTTCAAAGGGTGACGGCAAGAGCACTGGCACTCTGGGGTACCTAAAACCAAACAAAAAGACTGTGTTATGTGTGCATATCTTTGTCTGGTATTATATGCCAGTTACTTTAAATAACAGAATCATAAAATGGTAAATGGCGCACTTATATAGCGCTTTTATCCAAAACGCTTTACACTGTATCTCATTCACCCATTCACACACCACTGGTAGCAGAGCTGCCATGCAAGGTGCTAACTTGTCATTGGGAGCAACTTGGGGTTCAGTGTCTTGCCAAAGGACACTTCGGCATGTGGAGTCATGTGGGCCAGGAATCGAACCGCCAACCCTAGGATTAGTGGACAACCTGCTCTACCACCTGAGCCACAGCCGCCATCATAGGCAATGTTATAGGAAATGTGTTTATTTATTTAATGTGATGTCATAAACTAACACAATGCAGCATGTCTACCAATAAAGTATTTGGATTGTTTATTCAATTTGGATCGTGCTTATCCAGGTTACCTGTCGTTTGGGTGTGAAGTGCAGTGGTGGATTCTGGAAAGTTATTTGCGTATTCATCCTCACAGTTCCAGTTCACAGGTTTGTCATTTTTACTCATCAGCCTTTTGTACATCTGAAATACCTCCTCTGTTTTTTGTAGACCCTCCCTGGGCAAAGATATGTACAGTCTTTCAAACTGCACTGGATTTTCCTGAGTAGAGTACAAAAGAGCAATTCAGTTATGAGTTTCACTTAAAGATAATAAATACAGAGCTTTAAAAGCTTGTTTGGAGCCCATGCTTAAGGGCATAAACCTGGAATCTGGAAAGGCACCAAATGCTCTGTTAATATCTTTGGCCTAACCTATCTGTAGTCAAAGTTTATTTAAGCTACTCTATTTTTGTGAACCGTTTTGGTGAATAACCCTATGTCAAAATTTCCAGTTATTACAAGTCATATTGCTCCCATGAAATCCACAAATATAAATTAGCATTTCAAATGGATTTTTAACAAATATTTACCGATTTTCAGTATTATCATACTTTGAGATCAAATAATTGAAAAAAACAGTAACATTTTACTAAAGGGTGCTGTTCATAATGCTACAGTAACAACTACCTAAACCATTTATGACATTTGACATAAACCTACACAAACATTTATAAATGTTTATTCAAATTAGTGTCAGCCAACACTGCTTCCCCTCAATTTTGGAGTCAAGTTTACATAAAACTTCAGTTAAGCAATAGATTTTTGTTGACAATATGGCACTATGGCACTTGAATAAAAAAATAATAATTATAACTCATAAATCATAAACACCCTGACCCACAACAGCAAGCCACATTCAGCCTAGAAAGTATTATATCACAGAAAGTATCAATATGTGTCAATATGACATGACACAGGCAGTCGATCAGATATGTGATACAAACAAAGACCACGTTCATTAAAATGTGATGCATTTACGTGATGCATGCGATTAGCATTTTATCTGTGATGTGAATTCGAGGGACATAGTGGTAGGGTGATGGTGACACCCCAGGTACGTTACCCATTAGTAAAATGTTACCAAAAACATTACCACAAAGCAGCTTTACAGAAATCCAGATGTAGTTTTATACTGTATTTAGATCCCTAATTAGCAAATGAGAGGTAACACTGGCAAGGGGAAAAAAAATCCCTGACATGACATGCAGAAGAAAGATAGGGTAAGAGGAGCATGTTATATGATCAAAACTTTTCTTATTACTTCATCCATGCAATCTATAACATTTGACATTCCGTTGATTATTTGAAAATTATGTTTATAATATCTTGATATTTCCTATTAATTTGCCAGAGGCAGTTTCACAAATCTCAGGGATCCTTTAAGTGAAATTTCATATTAAAACATTTATCTTACAATGAAATATTTAGAAGCAATCAAATTTAAATATTACCTCAAGTTCTTCGTTGATAGGAGGGATGCATTTCTCAGAATAAATGTTGTAGATCAAGTCCTTTAGTGAGCTTGTGTAGTGATAGTTATCAGAACCCTTTTCATATGTGAAGTGTGTGTTCAAAAGGTCCAGGATGTGAGGGAATGCTGCTTTAATGTAACAGACTTCACTCTGCAAAGATAAAATAAGAATATGGAAGAGATTTGATTATTTCTTACTCACTACCGTTTGCTGTCCACCAATCTACTATATTAAAGGTTTAAAAATTCTTAAAATCATCTTTTTACTTAGGTTCCACTATGGGCTTCAGGTTCCACTATGAAATTTCCTTCTAAAGGCAAACAATAATGCTGTTAACACTTTGCTTGTCATTGCATTGTCATTCCTTTTAAATATTAAATTTTTATATAGTAGGCTATGCTTTTAGACTTTAAAAGGCTTTGGAACAGGCAGGTTTTAAGTATTAGGATTGTTTTCCTAGGACTGTTTTTACTGTAGTTGTTGTCAATAATATAATTTGTAATGAAAATTATTGGAATAAATTAGAAAAGTATGCAAACTAGAAGCATTTTCATTAGTGGTCTCAGACTTTTGGACCCCCAATGTAATGTATATACAGGTTTTACAGTAACCATCAGGCAAGTGAAAGCTCCCTGCCCAAAGAGCCCAGTGGTTACCATAAAACCCTATATATATGTGCACTACATTTTACACAAGTGATTTATGAAAGGCCAATGTCAAAAATGTACTGAGATTTTTGTCTTTAAATAAAACAAAGAATAGAAAAGCTAATGATGAACATGACAAACATACCAGGTTCTGGCGTTTGGTAAACCTATAGGTTATAGAGCAGCCATTTTGGACTTGGTTTATAATCTGAAATTGAAAAATTAGAACAGATATTTAAATACTGGCTGTAGCACACATTCTCAGTTTCTCACAAGGTCAGTGTCCTAGACACATATTAAGTTTAGTTCCACACTCATTTAACTACAAATCATTCATTACATGCTATATAAATTTTACGCTAGTATCATTTTTAATTACATACTATTCATACATTAGAAAATAAATGTTGGTCCTTATAGATCTATAATGTTATAATATAAAACAAATTAAGATTTTATAAAAGCCTTACCAGTTTTCTTAAAATCAGGAGATGTTCCTCAGTCACAGAATGTACACATGGACCAGGTACAGCACCAGAGGCCAAGTGCAAGCACAGGACAAGGCAGGAGCACAGATGCCTTATCTTCAGTCACATATAAAACAATCACATGTGGATGCATTGGAACTTTAACTGTCTTTTCTTTTTGTATATACAGATTGAACAAATTGCTTCAGTCAAGGATTCAAAGTCTGTTTGCTATGTGTTTACTACTTTCAGCAGAACATGGTGAATTAAAAAGCCAAAGCATGGTGTCAAAAAAGCCAAAGCACTCTTTTAAAAGACTCTCTTTTTTTGTCCATGATCAGTGACTTGGACAGAGGTTTTGAGGGGGAAAAAAACTACATTGTATTATTAAATATACATAAAATCATTAAAAATAAAATAAAATCATTAAACATAAAATATATTTTATTTAGGTATATCTCATTACAATTTGTAATTATTGTAAGCCAATATTATTAAAAAAAAATTTTGGTAGAGTAACACAATACCAGTTTGTTAAACCAACACTCCACCATAACCACTGGTGGTCTCAATATCCTGATTCCTAAACAAGCAATTATGAAAACAATATCATGCCTTTGGATGTTTACATTATCCTGCTTTTTCTATGCTTGTTTTTTTTCTTCTTCTTTTTATTGTGATTGTGGAGTATGCCTAATAATGTTCCCCTTTATCCAGTTACCGTCTGCACCATGTAATGAGTTCTTCCATTCCAAACTTGGTAAAGCATATCTTCAGTGACTCACTTTGCGCACAGGGGGATTGTTATGCTGGAACTACTGCATAAGCTACCGCATACAAAGACATGCTATACAATTGTGTGCTTCCAACTTTGTGGCAACAGTTTGGGGAAGATCCACATATGAGAGTAATGGTCAGGTGTCCACATACATTTGTTCACATAGTGTATAACTGCACTTACTCATATTTTGCTCTTGCATCATGATGACAAAAGTAGGGGTCTTTGTCTGTTTAAACACATTCTGCATTGTCAAGTCTTTCTGCATTTATCAGGTCCTGACTTGGACTGTTTATCTGATATGCACTAGATGTTTAATGGACTTTAGTAAATTATTTGAATGTAGGTTGCACTTCTGCTTCAACTAAATGTGTATTTTTGGCCATAGACCCTCAGCATTTACATTTCATGATTGTTACATTATAGTTATAAGCGGGTGTTATATATTTATAATATACATTTTGCACTTATAGCCTACTGTTTTCCTTTGTAGAGGGTAGAGGCATTATGTTCTACTGGAATATACCATAAAGTAATACATTATCATTTTAATATTTTAATAATCGTAAGGCTTTCCAGGTCTTTTTCTAGGTCTAATCTGGAAAAACTTTTGCAATATCACAGTCTAAAACTGGATTTAAAGAGAAGCAAATTAGTAAATGAATCACATGTAAATGAATCATACGTAAATGAATCACATGAAAATGAATCACTTGAATATGAATCACACGAAAATGAATCACATGTAAATGAATCATACGTAAATGAATCACATGTAAATGAATCACGTGTAAATGAATCATATGAAAATGAATAAATAAATTAAAGACGAAAAAAAAAAATTATCGTAAGGCTGATTTGCACCAACACATTAGAATTACTTCTGCACTGAGCCATCTCTTGTGCATGTCTTACTTAAAACATGTTTATTTTACTGTGCATTCTAAAATTGGAGACCAGTTTCCAACATGAAGGGGAACTGCATAACTGTAACAGGTTTCATTTACTGGACTGTTGCATAAAATTGTAACTAATGCCAAAAGAATGAGTCCCATTTTTATTGGTCAAGATTTTCAGACCACATTCTTCTCTGCTTACTGGTGTAGTGTTACTTGAGTTTAGTATACTGACACTAAAGAATGTGTGGGCTGAACACATGTTCTGAGAGTTCTGAGAGTGAAATAGCAGTGAATATTTGCTTGTTCTAACCTTTAACTTTGCATCCTGCATATCTCTCTCTCTCTCTCTCTCTCTCTCTCTCTTTCCTATCTTATATTCAGTCAAAAATGATCCCTTTCTTTGGAAACAATCCATTATGAATTCTGTTTAAATTAAAATGTATTTGAATTTGGTGAAGAATTGGTTAAAAGTAGGTGGAATTACTTACATTAATAGTGTAATAGGTGCTAGAAATGAATGTCATAATCTTTCTATCTTAAACTTTGAGATTTTTAAAACATATATAACAGTCTTGAAAGAAAGGCATATGCTCTATATTCATTATAGAATTAACAATATTCAATATACATTGAGAGGAATATTAAATTACATAGAGCATAAAAACTTTTCTGGTCCAACATACAGTATATAACACACCATTATAGAGTAACGTTTCAACTGTAAACTTACCTTGGCCTTGTGGGCTGTTGTGTGTGTGTTCATCTGGCTAGCTTAGGCAAGGAGAAATGAGCAAAGTCCACATTTAGATACATTGGAGTTCCTTTGCATTTCTTCTTTGTCTGGGAGAAAAAAGCAAGTCACAGTTAGGATCCTCACAGCTAAAAAAGATTTTGTTAAATAATTTCAGTTATTTAACAAGTCTAAACAATGTTATATATTTTATAAATTATAAAGAGTGCATCTTCACCTGAAAGGATGAATATGTGAAAAGACTTGTGCTCCCTGCAGCACTAGTAAACTATGTGCTGCTGAGTCCCTCCCACCCTCCTCTTTTCTTGACATCATGTATTTTACGAGAAATCATTCTCTGCAGGAAATTCACACTGATGGATAACATTTTTAATGCAATGAATTAGTGCTGAAGTGACTAAGCAAAAATCAGTGCAAACCTTTGGGAGACCCAGAGTATCACAAATGTGAAAATAAATAAAGAAATAAATAAATAATTCACACTGCAGGAATAATATCTCTTTCTGTTTTAATGCATATTTGTAACAGAGAGGAAACTGAAGAGCAGCTGATACAATAAAAGAGATTTATCCAGACTTTTTTTTTTTTTTCCAAGAAATATCATTATGGATGGCTGGGTTCAGAGGACAAGCAAAAAAAAAAAAAAAAAAAAAAAAAAAAAAAAATATATATATATATATATATATATATATATATATATATATATATATATATATATATATATACACCAAGTGTTAAAAGGATACTCAGTATGATCATATTATGAATAAGAGTCCTGGGATGATTACAGAAGAGTCTTATTAATTACAGCATCAGTTCTTAGATGCAAGGATCAGCTATCCAGGTAACATTATATACTGAAGCAAGCGAGAGATGTGGGAATATATAGTTTTTAGGAAGTGCAGACATTTAGGATGTTCATGTGTGAACATACACAACAACAAAAAGTGAGTCACAAGTACAGACGCTCCAAGCACAAGTAGAGCATCAGGATGAATCCGGCCAATCCGGAGGGTGAGAGTCTGGGTGACGCTGGGCATGAAATAAGGCAGGGGTTCCCAAACAACCCAAAATGGACCTTATGAATTTTCTGCAACCCCAAGCCTTGACCACACTGCTTTTTTTAATTCCAGATTTGAAATTTATGGCTAGTGTAACATTTGAACATTTTATTGTTACTAACATGCATATGTGTAATGTAAGAGACAAAAAAAAAAAAAAGAATATCCCTTGGACTTACTTACCAGTCTGTGGGAAGTGTATTATTATAGGAAAATAATCCATACCAGGGTGGTGATACGGCCCAACAGAAGTAGAGTGGTTTAGCGATTTCATGCAATAATGTTTTTCATGAAGCAAAAAGTTTTGCGAAAGCTTATGACAAAGCTGATTGTTCTCATAAGCTATGTCTCAAATCATAAACTTTGACCTTACTGTACATTCAACATATTTAGTAATCTAGATGATCTAGAAGTCTGGTACATACAACTGCAATTCCAAAAAAGTCGGGACACTGTGTAAAATGTAAATAAAAACAGAATACGATGATTTGCAAATCTCATAAACCACAAGTTATTAACAATAGAACATAGAAAATGTTTAAACTGAGTAAATGTACCATTTTAAGAAAAAAAAAAAAAAAAACAAGATAGTTTTGAATTTGATGGCCACAACATGTCTCAAAAAAGCTGGGACACAGCAACAAAAGGCTGGAAAAGTAAGTGTTGCTAAAAAGAAACAGCTTGAGCTTAATTGGCAACAGGTCAGTAACATGATTGGGTATAAAAAGAGTATCTTAGTTTGTAAATCAAACAATTCCACCTAGGGTCATGACCCCTAGTTTGGGAAAACCTGAAATAAGACCATAAAGATTTCACTCCAGGTCCACAATTGTTTTTTGTCCAGTCATGCTCAATATGAGCTCTGCTGGTCAAAAATGAAGAAACAAAATGGATTCAATCCTACTGTAAACATTTTCACAGTAATGGAGAAAATAAGGAGTATTGCATAAGGAAACACAGATATTTAATAGGAGATATGTCACATCTCTCTGGGAAAAGATGAATACACACTGGAGCAGCTCATAACAAAGGTCGGTTACCAGTAGGTCTTCCTGTAAGGGAAGGGCTTCACACACACACACACACACACACACACACACACACACACAAATTTTCTCAAGAGTTTGGAACAATTGACTCAAATTTTTCCAGATGAGAGAATCATTGTTCCAGTGTTGCTGAAAGAGAAAGAAGGACCACGCCTATCGAGTCATGTGCTTATTCAGTGTAAAAGACTTCAGAGATAGATGATTTAATCTCATATCTATTCACATGATTCTGAACATCAACTCTCTTAACAGGCAGCCAGTGACATGATATTTATTCATTGTCTCAAGTTTAGGGAGCCTACACAGTTGAGGAATGGGGTCATATTAGTAGTCGCTTTTTTCAGCTGAAATTAGTGATGCATTTATTATTAGACACGCAGTCCAAGATCCTTATGAGATGATTCATTCAGCACATTAGCACTTTATTGGGTTTTCATTAAATGCACTTAGTTGGAACTCATTGAATATGGATGGAAATTGTTAAAATTGTTCTGTAATAAGTTCCACCACAACATTATACATTATTAAACTTCAAGAGATAGAGAAAAAAGATTTAGTTGGTTAGTAAATGACTGTTTAACAGGAATGAACTTTTCTTGCAGACATTCCATGATATTTAATGTAGCAATGAAGATATGAAGATTAGAAAGCATGATGTGGGATTCATCAATAACTAAACATTTGAAAACACTGACAAATTGCTGTGGTAAAAGCAGAATCACACATTTAATACTTTGCTGTTATACACCAATCAGACATAACATTAAAACCACAGACAGGTGAAGTGAGTAACATTGATTATCACATTGCAATGGTATCTGTCAAGGGGTGGGAAGACTTGGTCAGAGCGTCTCCAAAACAGCAGATCTTGTGGAGTGTTCCTGGTATGCAGTGGTTAGTACCCATCAAAAGTGGTCCAAGGAAGGACAACTGGTGAACCAGCAACAGGGTCAAAGGTGGCCAAGGCTCACTGATGCATGTAGGGAGTGAAGGCTAGCCCGTCTGGTCTGATTTCACAGAAGAGCTATTGTAGCACAAATTGCTGAAAAAGTTAATGCTGGCTATGATAGAAAGGTGTCACACATTACAGCTTGCTGTGTTTGTGGCTGTGTAGCGGTAGATCACTGCTGACCTCTGTCCACCACTGAAAGCTCCTACAATGGGCACATGAGCATCAGAACTGGACCATGGAGCAATGAAGAAGGTGGCCTGGTCTGATGAATCACGTTTTCTTTTACATCATGTGGATGGCCGGGTGCGTGTGTGTCGCTTACCTGGGGAAGAGATGGCAGCAGGATGAACTATGGGAAGAAATATCACCAATTTGTAACTGTTACAGGTAATATGGTTCCTTTAAGTTTTTTTAACATGGGAAAGTCTTCACTGCAGAGGGCTTTGTGCAGTTTTTGGTAACATGACAAGCTGCATTTTTTTTTTGTCTTATTAAAGTTAGGAGAGGGAACAAATGTTTATAATGGCTTTAACATAAGTGTGTCACGAGTTCCTGTTTAAGCAGCGCGCTGTGGCGCATGTGAGCGCGCGTGCACGAGCAGGTGCGCGAGCACCTGCTTTTCCCTTGTGGACAATCGTGACATTTCGACACGTGCATTTGTTTATGTTTCTGTTATGTCTCCTCCCCGTTCTGTCATTGGCTATTGTTTCACGTGTGTCTGAATTGCCCTCAGCCGTCAGCTATTACGACGCTGAGTAGGTTTGTATAAATACCGCGCGCCTCACAGCACACAGCGCGGAATATTGAATGAGTTAGTCACTTAGTTTAGAGGCCTCACGATAGAGAACCATAGTCTTAGTTCATGTCATGGTTCAGGTTCAGGTTCGTTAGTTAGTTTTGTTCACGCTGGTTTCTCCGCTACCAGTCCCGCGCTGTTGTTCATGTTTCTTGTTTTATTCCTCGACACTGTATTTCCGTGACCGCGACCTTGATTCCTGCCTCGCCCCTTTATGCCTGTTTGCCGATCGCCTGAACTTTTCATGTTACTGGATTACGTTTGTGGGTCACGTTTTGGGTTTGTCTGCCTGTCTCTCTCTTAAATAAAACTGTTCATACTGCACTTGCATCCTACCTTATCTCCGTTACCTCACGATACGTGACAGTGATAACAGGAATTAACTTGTTTCAAAGACATTCCATAACATTAAAAGTAACAGAATATGGATAAAATGTACATGTCATTGTTTAATAAATAGAATATATTATCATTAATAAACTACTGTGCATAAAACACTTCTGGATATGCTGCTTTTGGAAAATAATTTCAGGTGGTAACAGTAACTCCACGTCACATCAGGCCACATTGCACCAACCCGTCATTGATTATTTTCTTACAACAGCACTCCCCATCATGCTTTATTCCTAATGCATCAAATTTACTTGTAGAAGAGTTCAGTCAGTGAGCTCCTGTTTACTTTTTTACACTCTTCGAAAAAAGGTTCCAACTAGCACTTTAATGGTTCTTCAGTTTGTCTCTTTTGGGTACAGTTCAAGTATCTGTGAAGATCTCTACAAACCTTTTAGAAAAGGTTTCAATTAGCATCCATTTAGAAAGCTAGAAGGAATAGCTAATCAAATAAGTCTTAAGGAATATATTTTGTAGAATTAAGCTGGGTGTTGGAGAGAGGTGTAGGATGAACGTGAATACTCAAAGTGTGTTTTATAGGGTTAGTCTGAGAATAGTACATTACACAGGTGAGAAAACAGACTGCTAACAACAGAGCAATACAGACTTTATGAAGAAACTAAACAAATAGAACAGTGTCAAAACTGAGACTAGAAAAGGAGAAGCTGAGAAGTGTTTACACATACAATTTTTCACCCAAATCACTGGGGAAACAAAGTAGAATAAAATGTATTATCCCAAAGTCAAAATAAGGCAGTTTATTTGAACAGTAACTACCATATTTCAGGATCTATTTATTATCAATTTAGTCTCTGGCAATCATATACATACAACATAATGAGTATATACTGTAGCATGAAATTCATTTTACAGCTTCAAATGGGTTTACAGTAAATGTTAAAAGATGGGAGTGTGCTAGAACATGAGCTGACACCATCGGCTGCTTTCCCAGAATCAATAAATGGTTGTATGACTAATGTTAAAGTCATGTGCAGTGTCACTCTGAAAATTTGTGCTCTTACAACTATGTGCTACAAAATCACTAGAACTAATTTGAGTACAGGTTCACTTTGCTAGTTTACATTAGATGAACACTATTAATTAAATGCTGGTGATTTTTTTTGTGGTTACACTGTTTCAAAGTTTCATATTAGTTCACATCCTTATTTTATATCTATTAAATATATTTTTTAAATTAAATATTATTTCTAATAAAGCACAATTCAATACCTTTAATGTAATAATTATTCTGAAATGCTCTGAAAAAGAAAAAAAACTGAATATTTATGCAGAGTTGATTTGAATCCTGCTTATTATTGTTTTGTAAATAATGAATAATTAGCCTACATACTGTGCATTACATTGAATGGGATGATTGTGTTTTTGCATTGGATTTCTAGCACACAGATGTTCTTTCAGTATCAAGCTAGGATCTTTATAGAGGAATGTATTTGGTAAGAGAGCAAGCATGGCACCACCATTCTCCATTTCACATTTCACTTGCTTTTCAGAACCAGTGCAAAAAGTTAACTATATGCTGATAATATTATTATCATAATTATTAACAAATTCTTTTAAGTCTTTTAAGTAAATCTCTACTAATTTTTACTGTTGTTAAAATAGGGTAAGATTTTCCATCCTATGTTATAGTTCTATCCCAAACACACCTCCACCCTTTTGAGTGTAAAAACAGTGTTTTCCAATCTTATTTACTGTCTTATTTACTAGAACAGGACTATGAAATTCACTCCTTTACAGGGTCAGTAAACTTTCTATAGGCTTAAATTCTTAAGACCTCATTTATAAACATTGTGTATGCACAACACATGTCTTGAAATTTTTATATGCCAATTGTCATGTACACAATGCGGTCTATAAAACCGTGGGGCCAAATGGTGGCTTGTAGTCTTAAGTGAGTGATAACAGCTATTTTAAGTGATTTTTAAAACAAAACTTTTAACAAAAATTCCTATATAACCTAAATGTAAAGAAAAAAATCAGAGCACAGCCTTGTCTCTCCAGTTCTATGTTGCCTAAAAATAACAACCAGAGCAGGTCATGAGGCTTTTGCGCATATTTGCAAACAAAGCAAGACCCAGATGACATATATTACTGTAGCCTCATGGCCATAAAACACAAACCTCAAGAAATGAACTCAATATACTTAACTTAATCCAGGTTAAAGTGTAAACTTAACCTCATGAAACTTTTTGTTTCCATGCAACTTTTTTGATGTTTAAAGTCATTGCAGAGTTTCCACAGATATCAGGGGCTGCTACTTACAGATACCAAGAAGGAATTAAAATGCATATTACATTGGTCTCTTAAGATTTATAATGTTGGGAAAATTATACACTAACCAAAATGAGTTACTGTATCTATGCCTACATTCACACCACTAATTTTCTCATTCTCATTCTCATTCTGGTCCATCCCTCTTTGTCACATACACCCACACACCTGCAGTCTACATATTTGTGGCTGCAGTTTCAGAGTAACCCATACAGTCTTTCTTTTTTATAATATGACTCAGAAACAGGATGTTTTGGCAAATCTTCATCAGCTCTGCTAGCTAAGTGATTCTGAGGGTGTAGGAGGTGAAATTGGGATGTTAAAGACACTAAAATCACAGAACCTAAAAGATTAGTGTTTGTCATGCATAACTCCTTATATATCACCTTTAATAGCAATGAACATATGAAGCTGTAAGTAAAATAGCTCATCTACACCCACAGCAACACTGCTGGTGTCTCCTCCTACAGCCTTGGAAGCATCTGTCTTCCATAGCTATTTCTCTGGAAAATTTATGAACCATTCCTATGTACCTTATCATAAAGTTGAGGCCAAAAGGTTACATACAACTAGGTGAAATACATTAAAACCCAATTTTTCACAACTCCACACATTCCATGTTATCATACATTTCTTGTTTTAAGTCAGTTAGAGTATCTTTTTTTAGAATAATTTTTTAAATGACCTCTTATGGAAATAGAAAAGTTTCTATCTCCATAAGAGGTCATTAAAAATTATAGCAAAGAGAAAGATTTTTTTCAGCTTTTATTCACTGAAAATCAGATTTTCAGTGGGTCAAATGTTTACATATACTTTGTTAGTATTTGGTGGCAATACATAATTTGAATCAAATGGTTTGGGGTACCTTTCCACAAATTTCTCACAATACTTTGCTGGAATTTTTGCCCATTCCTCCTGACAGAACTGATGCAACTCAATCAGTTTTGTGGGCCTCCTTACTCACTCACATTTTTTGTAGTCTATGGGAGTCATGTTAGGCAGGGCTGGAAATTTGGGGACAAGAGAGGGCGGGATGGGACCACAGGGGGACTGAGTCAGGGGATGAATTTCAAGGGGGATGGCAATCCAGTTCAAACTGGCTGCATTTTTGGGGGGAAATGAAGAGGGTTTCCATCTTTTATCCACTCAAAAGCCGATGCATAAACGTAACTCACATAAGTGTAGCAGGGATATTCTGTGTGTTGTTGCACAATGCTGACTTTAGTGATTGTCCATAATACCTACAGGCTGCAGGCAATGAGAATGTTTCTCTATCAGCACGCATCCTCACAGGACAAATCAGACTGCCTCAGGTAACTTAATGGAGCCGAAAACCAGAAAGAGTTACTTTAACAGATGCGATAATAGAAACTTTGATATGGATAAAGCTGCGTGCACATACCTGAAATGATCCAGATTTAATCTATTTTGAATGCTCTTATTTATCTTAATTTGTTTTGACTGTCATAGCTTCCTAAGTATTCTATCCACAGTTACGGTGTCTTCCAATAATATTGGCACCCTTGGTAAATATGAGCAAAGAAGGCTGCGGAAAATTGTCTTTGTTCCAAAATTCACAAAAAATACTCTGCTCTCATGAATATCAAACAATTGCAAACAAAACACAGGTTTATCAAAAAAAAAAAAAAACTTTGTTAAATATAGGTGTGCAACAATTATTGGCACCCCTTTTCATATGAGAAAAATATATTTGAAGTATATTCCCATTGATATTTTACATTTTTTTAGTATACCTGGGTGACTAGGAACAGGAAATTATTCAAGCATGATTTCCTGTTTCACAGGGGTATAAATACAAAGTAACACATAGGCCAAATTCCCTTAGTCATTCATAAAGATGGGTAACGCCAAGGAATATAGCTGTGATGTGCAGCAAAAGATTATTGAGGTTCACAAAATGGGAAGTGTCTATAAGAAAATAGCACATGCATTAAAAATGGCCATTTCCAAAATTAGGGCAATAATTAAGAAGTTCCAGTCAACTGGAAATGTTATGTATCAACCTGGAATTGGACGTGTGTCTATATTGTCTCAATGCACTGTGAAGAGGATAGTTCGAGTGGTCCAAAAATCTCCAAGGATCACAGCTGGAGAATTGCAGAAGTTAGTTGTGTCTTAGGGTCAGAAAGTCTCCAAAACTACAATCCGAAGTCCCCTACATCACCACAAGTTATTTGGAAGGGTTTCAAGAAGAAAGCCTCTACTCTCATCCAAAACAAACTCAGCATTTTCAGTTTGCAAGACATTACTGGAACTTCAAATGGGATCGGGTTCTATGGTCAGACGAAACCAAAATACAGCTTTTTGGCAATAAACACCAAAGGTGGTTTTGGAGCACACAGAGAGTTAGCCATATGGAAAAGTACCTCATGCCCACGGTTAAATTTGGTGGTGGCTCTTTAATGTTTTGGGGCTGTTTTTCTGCCAGAGGACCTGGACATTTTGTTAGGATACATGGACTCTATCAAATATCAACAGCTATTTAAATGAAAAACTGACTGCGTCTGACAGAAAGCTTAAAATAGGCCGTGGTTGGATCTTCCAGCAAGAGAATGATCCAAAACATACATCAAAATCAACAAAAAATGGATTGCTGACCACAAAGGTCCTGCCATGGCCATCCCACTCCCCTGACTTCAAACCCATAGAAAACCTGTGGGGTGAACTGAAGAGGAGAGTCCACCAACGTTTTTGAAGGTCTGGAGAGATTCTGTATGGAGGAATGGTCTCAGATCCCTTGCAATGTATTCTCCAACCTCATCAGGCATTATAGGAGAAGACTCAGAGCTGTTATTTTGACAAAGGGAGGTAGCAAAAAGTATTGACTAAAGGGGTGTCAATAATTGTTGCACACCCATATTTAACAAATATATTTTTAAACCTGTGTTTTGTTTACAATTGTTTGATATACATGAGAGCAGAGTATTTTTGTGAATTTTTTAACAAAAGATCAAAAGTTTAAACAGCAAAGTCAATGTTTCACAGCAGCCTTATTTGCTTATATTTACCAAGGGTGTCAATATTACTGGAGGGCACTGTATGTTAGCCTACATATTTATTATAAATAGAAACTTGGTCAGTAGTAAGAGATATGTAATGTTTGTAAAGTGTTTTAGCTGCCATTTATGCAGATTTTTGAGCCACTATGGGCTTTTACTGTACCACTTTCATTTTTTTATTGTGTTATTGCACCAACACGGGCTGTCACTCTTATTTTTGTTGATAGTCATAAAAAACAAGAAAGAGAGAGAATAGTTTGAAGGGGAGAAAGAAAGTCACTTGAGCAGGATGAAAAAGGGTCATGATATGGAAGATGAAGATGAATGAATGGTGTTTGTGTGAAGTTTTAACTTCAGTCTGACTTTTTTTTATGTTTGTTTTCAGGCCACTGATATGTAGGACTCTCAATTGTGGCTGTAAGTACTTTGGAACCTGATGCCTCCAACTCCTACACCAACTCCTTTGTTGTCGTGTTAAGGTTCAGTTTAACCTTTCTGACCAAAGTTCTTTCATCCTTGGGAATTAATTTGTGCCTCTTTCCTTAACAATGCAGTATTTATGTGTTCCCAAGATTTTAAAATTTTCATCCTGTACAATGAACACTGAATGTCTAAACCTTTCAGCAACTGGTGTGTCAATTTCAAGCTCCACTCTAATGGCATCTACTCAACATATACAATCTCATATGTTTGAATCAGCATTTAATCCTGAAACAAAAGGATAAGACAAGGATGTATACATAATCTTACAGTTGGTCTTTCATCACTGTAATTGTATAAAACATGTGACAAAGCATCCCTGAAAGATGACAACTTCAAAACTAGGCTACTGCTAGAAATATGACATTTCAAAGCTGTTAAAAATATATTTTTAAATAGGCAAATATATGTGCTGTAAGCCATTTCCTTCCTCAGTAGCTCCACTATAGACAGCAGTTGCAGAATTAATCATTTTAATATTTAAATGTGTTCATGGTAGTAAGCTGATTTTTCAGCCTAGTTTCCATTTGAATTATATATGTAACTCGACGAGGCGGTGTATGTAACCCACCTTGTATTAAAGGTTTAACAGGATTAAATCACATATAATAAAGTTGTAAAGAAAGAGAAATGAAGAAGGAGTTCCGCTCCGTTAGCTTTTCCCTAAGCTGACTCTGACTCTGCATTCAGCTGTACAAAACATTTAGCCATGGAATGTGTGATGTCCTAAACACACAGATTAATGAGGACAGCTGAAGAGGACAGAAAAGGAGGAGGGAGGTGGAAGAGAGAGAGCTGCTCCTCTTCAGCTCACTCTGTCTGACTCACTTTGTGTGTGTTTGTATATGTGGGTATGTGTGGTGATAGGTAAGGTCAGGAAAAGTCTGTTTCATACAGGGATGTGAGATGCCAGTAAAATGTTAGCAGTAAAAGATTTATTTATTTATTTATTTATTTTTGCCAAGATGCTGGTGGTCAGTGTGACCAAATCAGTTCGAGTGACCTTATTTTTACTTTTACAATATAACAATCCATGTATTTTAACCCTGTACAAAGTTGAAATCAGACATTTAGAAACTGTGTAAAGCATTATCCACTCATTCTAGCTTGTGGTATTTATCATTCTGGGGACATTTCTGAATTTTCAGGTGGTGCTTAGAAATGCCAGAATTGCAACATGTCTTACTGCTCAGGTAAATATGCCAACAAACAAACAAACAAACAACAAAAATGCATGTGATTATCCACAAGGAAACTCCACTCACCAGAAACAAAATATTTTCTTTTTCAAAACAAGTACAACCTAGAGCGCAAATCCCAACAGTTAATTAGAAAACCAGACAGGTTTTGTAGCAAAGGACAAATTATGGAAAAGGCTGTAGAATTAGTGACAGCTGAGCAAACAAACAATTGAAGTTACATGACCTGTCCCCTCTTCACCCATCTGTCTATTAGGCTCCAGTAGACCTGCACCCGACTCTGAGACATTCTGCTGACCACCAGTACTCGGAGACCAGCTTTCTTTATAGCCGTCTACACACGCCAACATCAAGACTCTATGCATATAAGGTATGGTATATGTTTTGTCTCACTTTCCCTCCCCGTTTTTCACTGAAGGCTAATATTTAATCACATATTCGTCTGGGTGTTGCTGCTGGTGGATTACATTTCCTTACGATTTTATGATTTTATGTAAAGCTCCAGTCTGATATACTAAAACTAGTGGGATTTTGAATTTTAAACATAATGTTCTATTGAACAAATCAGGGCTGAATATCCTGGATGCATTTCCATAAAACACCAAGCTATATCAAATTATGTGTCAAAGCTTGTCTTTTTCTGCTTTAAACAAAGCTGTAAGATTTATTACTTTTATTGCATTTTGTTGTACATCTTGTCATACCATACATTCATTTTTGTTGCTTTTCATTTGCAATTTTAGTATCCGCAAAGCTTTACTAGACGACTCTTTGAAAAAAAATATGAAAACCTGTTTTATCTGATCAAATGTAAAGATTTCAAGCCATTTACCAAAATGACACAATGTCCTTGTATGGATGTGGACTCAAATTTGTAAACATATTATTATTTTATTATTTGATGTTTAGACTTTAGGGAAATTCCTTCAACAACATCTTAAACAAACAAACAAACAAACAAACAAAAACCCTGCTTTGCACATTCTCTGCTCTACACAGACACAGCTGCGTCAGCCAACAAAGCAAACACTGTTTCTGCATTCTTTACAAAGATGCCTTTAGATCTCAAGCAGTTAATTAGGCCTGTTAATAAGCTTTACTATACAATCGTACACTTCAGTTTTTTAGTTTGCAGTTCTCGAACATTCAGTCATATGTGTATGTGGTGTTAGGAGATATGAAAAGTCATAGGAAGTGTACACAACAATTTGTAAATACTGGAACTAGCAAGGATCATGTAGTTGGAACTAGCAAGGATCATGTAGTTATTCAGTTTCATAGAAATGTGGTTGTGAGAAAAATAAGAAACATTTAGCCACAACCTAACCCAAATCTTAACCTTCCCAAACTTTTTTTTTAATGAAATGAGTCATGCACATTGTTAGAAAATTGTACACTGTTGCTAAAAAAAAAAACTCACTGGCTTGACAAATATTGGCTTGACAATTATTTGTGTCACGATTTCCCCTCAAGTTATGCTCAGAAACCCGAAGCGCAAGCTCATTGCGCAAGCCCGATGCACAAGCTCTTAGCTAACGCACACTTTTGGGTCTTCAGTGACACTGACTTTGTTTACTTTGGACACGTGCTTTTGTTATGGTTTATGTCCTGCCTCCGCCCCTGTATTGTCATTGGTTGTTTATCGGATGTTTATCATTGTTTTCAGTTGTCTTGCGTTTCACCCCTGATTACGTTTGTCATTTAAACTCCTCATGTCTTTTTGCACTTCGCATAGTATTGAGTGTTATCAGCTTATCAAGCAGCTGTTCCTTGTTTCTTGTTTTCTTGATTTATGTTCATTGACCTTGTTTCTCATTTCTCATTCTTGATTTTAGCCTTGCCCAGTTTATGCCTGTTTGTAGATCGCCTGACCCATTGCCTGTGCTTGACCACACTCTTGTCTCATGATTTGGATTTGTCTGCCTGCTTCTCTCAAATAAAAGTCTTTAACTGCACTTGCATCCATCCTAACCTTCATTACGTAGAATTCATGACATTTGGCATTCAGGATACATGCATTTAGAGTATGCAATGGAGAACATATTCACTAATCATCAGAGAGGAACTTATTCTCAGTAGGAAACAGTGAAATAGGAAATTACGATAAAATACACTTGCTTTGGTGTAACATTGTCTAAGTACCTACTAGTTAAAATGAAACTGATAGTTAATGAAATTTAAGATATTTGATGATTAATTATAAAGGTTTAGAACAGAGGAGAGGACACAGATTAGCTACATTTCTCCTACTTTAAATAAAAGCATGCCTTCATAATTGCTTGTTTGTATAAATTCATCCTTGCAAACTGCTAATAAATGTTCCTGGTAAGATGTAGAATAGAATTAATGGTTGTATTTTTTTATATCTAATTTACATAAAAATTATTATAATCCCTTAGACTTTCTATGAATGGCATGTACTGTAACATCTGGCTGGAAATACAGGCACTAGATGTAATTTGAAGGTTATTCTTCATCTATCCCTCAGATGGCACTGTATGTAGTGGTTGCTGTGGCCCTGCTTGGCTCCTGTTGGGCAGCTCCTCCAGTTGATTCTGATCCGGCGAATTATGATGTGGATTTGGACATGTGGGACCTAAACAACTATGGAGAAACCTATGAGTATGAGGACTTGGATGAGGAAGCTGGGAATGCAGGGATTTCGGTTAGTGTATAAAACAGTGGCTTGAAATTAAACAATAATTATAACATGGCAGGAGACAAACAACTACCTTTTCCAGTATTTGAACTTTTGAAGTGAATTATTTTCTGTTCTAAATAACCCATTTTAAATGAAAGCACTTAATATGGCAATATAGCAATACCACATTTTTAAAACATGAAAATTTATGTTCCTAGCTTCTGTGATGAATGTGAGGATTTCCCCCCCCCCAAAACAACACACACACACACACACACACACACACACACACACACACACACACATACACTTTTGACTATATATAATATATATACTCAACAATTTGAGTGAAAATTAGAATCTTTGAAATATTTACATTAATTTCATGTAATTTTCATGAGTTTCTCAGTATTTGTTTTGTCCCCTTTTATTCCTTTAATGACATTGTGTACTCGAGTTGGCATGGACTCCGTAAGTTTGTTTTCTGAACATAATAATGTAATAAAGTGGAATGATGCAGGAAAAAAGTATTGAACATGTTAAAAAAAGCAGCTCTCCAAGGCAAGGTAAGGCAAGGAACCACCGGAAATCCGTAAGTAATTATACCTCCTATGTGTGCAAATTAATATCAGCTGAGTTAGTAAATTGATGATCTATAAAAAGGCTTTTTGTTACCAAGGTGTCACACAAGAAATATCTAATGATGGATAAAACCAAAGAGCTGTCCCAAGACCTTCGGAACCTTATTGTTGCAAAACATATTGATGGAATCAGATATAGACATATTTCAAAACTTCTGAATCCTCTAGTAAGCACCATTGGGGCCATAATCCGCAAGTGGAAGCAGCATCACTCCATCATCAACTGGCAATGCACAGGAACTCCTTGCAAGATTTCTGACCAGGGAGTCAGAAGAATAGTCAGAAGAGTAGCCCAAGAGCCAAGGACCACTCAGAAAGAGCTCCAGAAACACTTGGAGGCAGCAGGTGCCATTGTCACAGAGAAAACAATAGGCAATGCACTCCACTGCTCACGCTCACCCCGCAAGACTCCATTACTAAAGAAAAGGCATGTCGAAGCTTGTTTAAAATTTGCTACAACTCATTTGGACAAGCCTCTGAAAAACTGGGAGTGTGTAGTCTGGTCAGACGAGAGCAAAATTTAACTTTTTGGCTGTCAAACTATACACCATGTTTGGAGAAGAAATGGCACTGCACATCACCCTATAAACACTACACCAGCAGTGAAGTTTGGAGGTGGAGGCATCATGGTGTGGGGCTGTTTTTCATCACATAGTACTGGCAGACTTCATATAATTGAAGGAACGATGAATGGGGCCCTTTACCGGACGTTTCTTGAGAAGAATCTGCTGCCATCCACCAAGATGATGAAGATGGGACGTGGGTAGACCTTCCAGCAGGACAACGATCCAAAGCACACAGCAAAGCAAACTCTCAATTGGTTTCAGAGAAAAAAAATCAAGGTGTTCAAATGGCCCAGTCAATCACCTGACTTGAATCCAATTGAACAAGATTTAAAGACAATATGTTTAGAAGAATGGGCCAAAATCACACCCGAATACTGCGGCCAATTAATTTCTTTATACAGGAAGCGTCTTGAAGCTGTCATTACAGACAAAGGTTTCTCCACTAAGTATTAAATACGTTTCAGTTAGTGTGTTTAATAATTTTTGCTGTGTCATTCCACTTTATTACACATAACTTCATTTACGGACTTTAATGTTGTGAATTCTTTATATTTCCAGATTTCTTGAGTTATATATACTGAATACTGATGTCTGGTGAAAATTTCATGTGCATAGCCTCATTGGAAATATTTTTGCTGAAAAAAATGTTGATGCGTCCAATACTTATTTCTCCCACTGTATGATTTTGTGTCTGCTTCAAGAAATATTCTTTATATTTCTAATAAATGAGATATTATATTAGAAATTATTCATGCTTGCTAAATACATTGCACTGATATAAAGGTAAAGGACATGACCTGGGTCAGTGGGTCATCTATTGCTTAACATTTAGCAGTACAGTAGGTAACATGTTGCTTTTCTTTAAGTATGACTCAAAAAAAAAAACCATTAATCTTCTCCAGTTTGAAGTCGGGACCATGGCTCCTCCTGCAACCATTACTCATCTACCTCCTGCAGTTATTCCTGAAGACAAAACAGAGGAAGTGACACTTTTACCACAGACCACCAAGCCCACAGTCCATCCTACTCTGGACTTCAAGGGCCCTGGACTTTTTGGCCCTGACACTGGCCTGGGTGAGTGGAACATATGACAGACATCACATACATAAACAGCCCTGAACAAAAAAATAATAATTTTGTGAATCTTACACCCTCTAGTGATGAAAACTGTTATTACAATGTCATATTCCTCTGCAGGGATGCCCACCTGCCTGCTGTGTGTGTGCCTCAGCGGCAGTGTGTATTGTGACGATGCTGATTTGATCGAGATCCCCCCTCTGCCCAAAGGCACCACATACTTCTATGCCCGCTTTAACAAAATTGCTGCAGTCAAAGCAAAGGACTTTCTTAACCTGAGTAAGATGGTGAAACTAAGTATTTCTGTGCAGCCAATACTGTGCATTAGTAGAAACTCATTATTTATTAGAAAATGCTTAAAGGTAAGTACATAAGTCTAAAGCAGGTAGTTAATATGTAGCAATTTGAAAATGCATAAGAATTGTACCAAAATCCTTAATTAGTACTTAAGAGCATTTCCTGATTAGAAGTGGATTTGACCTTGCTGTGACCTTGACCCATGACCTAGTGGCAGAAACATTAAAATGTAATGGACTAAGATTATGTAAAATTTCATTTGACAAAGTTTGTAGTAAATCTGTGTTATTTAAAAGATTTTTTAATATTTATTAGAGAAGTTGGGGTAAATGCATAAGGTTTTTAACTTAAGAAATAATTTTTCAGTAGTAGTGTTTCACTTTTAACAGCTGTGTATGACAACAATGAGTTACCCAGGAGCAATAATCCACATTTTTCTACTATTCTTAGATCAGTTGAAACGAATTGACCTAACAGGGAATCAAATCTCCGAGTTGGATGAGGACACCTTCCGCACTCTCCCACAGCTCCAGGACCTATTTTTAGCTGACAACAGAATCCCGTCTCTGCCTGAGCTTCCAGCCACTATGAGGCACATCGATGTTCGCAATAACCATCTGACGAGTGCCGGCATGCACAGAGAAGGCTTTAAGGGAAGTAGTGAATGCTATAAGGGTAACAGTCCATATAGGGACACAAAACTACTCAGACCACATGAGGAGAAGATTGTATCAAAGCAAAATTACTTTACTTTATAGGCTGTATTGTATTTTATTTGATTTTTTCTATTATGTTTTGTAGTATCTTCTATTCTTCTCTCAAAACAAGTCAAATTTTTATTTCATCCTCTTCATCCGCTTTAATAGGAACTATTAATAGCAATAGGACCTGTACACCTGTTCACTAATGCAATTATCCAATCAGCCAATCATGTGGCAGCAGAGCAATGCATAAAGCCATGCATAAAGTCATGCAGATAAAGGTAGAGCTTCATTTAATATTCAAATCAAGCTGACAAAAAGGCTACAATAACTCAAATAACTACTTTTTAGATTATTAGGTATGCTTACTGTCCCGTGATGGATAAGACTGTGTACTTTGCATAAAAGAAAGCCTATTCATGGTAAGCTTGAGTAAACAAATATATTTTCAGCCTAGATTTAAACACTGAGACTGTATCTGAGTCCCGAACACTAATTGCAAGGCTGTTCCATAACTGTAGGGCTTTGTAAGAGAAAGCTCTTCCCCCTGCTGTAGCCTACACTATTCAAGGTACCAACAAATAGCCTGCACCTTTTGATCAAAGTAGGCATGGCAGATCATAGAAGACCAAAAGTTCGCTTAGGTACTGTGGCATGAGACCGTTTAGTGCTTTATAGGTCAGTAGTATTTTATAATCAATGCGTAATCAATGAGTGCATCCAGGGCTCGGTGCTTCTTGATGTCTCTGACGGACAAATGTACTGATATGAATCTACATCTGCTCATTCTGATTTACATTTGCAAATTACATGTTACACTAAACCAGTGGCTTAGTGGTTAGCACATTTGCCTCGCACCTCCGAACTTGGGAGTTGGAATCCTACCTCAGCCCTGTGTGCACAGAGTTTGCATGTTCTCTCTGTGCTTCGAGGGTTTCCCAGTCCAAAGACAAGCTGATTGGCATTTCTAAATTTTCTGTAGTGTGTGAATAGGTGTGTGATTGTTCCCTGTGATGGGTTGGCACCCTCTCTGGTGTGTTCTCCGCCTTGTCCAGGATCAGGGTGCTTTGTATAAAACAATATGTAAATACAAATATAAATAAACTGTATTAAAATAAAGTGCATCACAGTATGATAGATACACAGAGCAGTATGCACTAATTACTCCAAATAACAGGAGCAGAATAAGGATAAACTAGATGGCATAGTGTGCAATGCTGAGCAGGCTGACTCTGCAGTTACACATGATCTTAAACTATCACATGTCGTACCATATGAGCATGTAGCAGCATATAAGATAAACAAGCATCATTTGGAGAGACAAATAATACAGTCCCAATTCAGAAAGCATTTTAATTTTGCAACAAAATGCAACAGTGTATTATGAAATAGCAGTACTGATCTGGATGCTGTTGTACCTTTGACTAGAGTGTATATAGTTAAAAACTTTGCAACATTTTGAATGGGAAGTTCAAACCACAATTGGGGCAGTGGTAGCTCAGTGGTTAAGCTTCTGTGCTACTAAAAGTGCTGGAGTGTTTAGTGGTTGTAAGACCTTTATGCTTTATTTGTTTGGTGTGTTGAGAAGTAGCTAAAGTCAACTTAATTGTCATAGGTTGTAGAAAGACTACAAACTGCCTTTGTAAACGTACTTCTACTGTAGTAATAATTCACTTAAGTAAAAGTAAAAGTAGTGATCAAGAAAAGTACACAAGTAAGAGTAAATAAGCCATCTAGTGAAATATTACTTTATAAATAACATTTTATATTTCTAAAATGAACACAGCTAATCTGAAAAAATGTTTTCTGTTCCAGTCCAACCATAACAAAACCTTGAGCGAGCTAATGGTGAAATGTTTCACTTAATTTCTTCAGTAGGCTTTTTCTTTATTATGTGAATTTTACTAGGTATCTCACCAGTTTTAGATATTTCCACACTGCTGCAAGTGATTGTTTTTTGCTGTCTAGTAAAAGTACTATATTTCAGCTATGTTATATAAAACCAAGTAGGCCAAACATATCTGTGTGTATTCTTTGAACAATTATGTGAGCTAACCAAGTGAGCTATGCTGAAGTGAACATTGCCTCAATTATAAACAGTATATAAAGAAAGATAACATTAGCTAGCTAGTTAACTTACCCCATATTAATTCATACATATTTCTAGCTACATCGTTTCTAGATGTGATTCCCATTATGCATAATCCTCAGCATTACCTACAGGCTGTAGCATTTAAGTTAATACAAAGTTTTGATACTGTAACATCAAAGGATCTGGCTAACTAGGCTACCTCACTCAGCCAGCTAATGGCATACCCGCTGAGCTGTGAAATGCTGATAGCCCAGCAAGTATTGGTTGGATGGTGGCAAAGATGGTAATAGGTTCAAGAGCTGGTGAAAGAGCTGCTGAGACAGGTTGGAGGCACAATGGACATGTTAGTGTAGTGGACTCAGCTACGCCATGCTGCCACTGTTGGGCTCTTCATCTCAACCTTGTTAAATCATTTAACTGTTTCAGTAAAGATTGACAGAATATTAAACAATCAGCACAAAACCGTATCAGTTTTATGACAATTTTGCCACCATGGAATCATGCTACACCCTGTCACACTTCCTTCACCTGATTTTCTGAATTCCTCAACAGGAAATGAAAGACTTGCAGTTCCTGTACCTGTCAGACAATCAACTAGACTACGTTCCTGTCCCACTTCCTGATAGTCTACGAGTGCTTCACCTGCAGGTTCACTACTCATGCATTATTTTATTTAAAGTGCTTATTCTCTGGATTTACAAACTCTGAAGAATGCAAAACAAAATAAATAATATTACAAGTGTGTCAAAGGATTGCTAACTCTCATACCTTTGCTTTGAAATTCACATTAAGGACTACTGCCTCACAATCCCCAAAACCATGCCAAATCATAAAACGGCCCAAATTAAACCACTCCCTATTGACACTAATTATACATCATGGAGAACTTAAAAGAATAAGGCTCATATGAAAGAGTACAGATTGACTTACTATCTTTGAAAGCACCAACCAAATTCTGTTCTTGCTTATCAGGGAAAATATGTTACAACCATGGATTATGCAGCAGTGAACTGCAGTGAACTCTCCATTATAAAATGTCAAATGGATGTAAAATGGATGAACAAATAAATACACAATGCATCATTAGGCACCAATCTGAAGGGGACTTCAGTTGCATTGATTTTGAAACATTAAAATCAATTATCATTAACAGTGTTAAGTATGAATGTTAAAGTCAAACATCCTGACTATTCAATAAGGCCAATATATATATATATGTTATACACTGTATAATCCACAGTTACTGTAAATGACAGTGACAGTAGCTTGGAAGAAAGCAAGGCATAGTCTGCAATACAGTCAGTAGCCAACTTGCTAATAATGTGAAATGAATGATACTATAAACACTGTACTATTCTATCTACAGCAGCTGTCACATTTACATTTACATTTACATGTATTCATTTAGCAGATGCCTTTAGCCAAAGCAACTTACAAATGAGAAAATACAAGCAAAAAACATTTGTTTTAAACAATTAAACCATACAAACCATAAAAATTAACATAAGGGAATGTAGTATTGAGTATTTTAGAAATATATTTCAAATATATCATTTTAATATGTATATAATTTCAGTCCTAACATCCTCTCATATCCTGTTCAGAACAACAACATCCAGAGCTTGAATGAAGACACATTCTGCAACAGTCACGACCTAAGCTATGTACGCAAGGCTCTGGAAGACATTAGATTGGATGGCAACCCAGTGGATGTGAACCAGTATGCTCAGGCTTATGTCTGCCTGCCAAGAGTGCCTGTGGGAAACTCACACTGAGTATTAGGAGGGCATATGGCTATTCGAATGGTTCTGCTTCAGTAGATTCAGGTATTAGGAGAGTCACTGTATTAGATAATATAGCACATGTAAGTCTTGGCACTAACTGACCAATCTTTTATTCAAATGGCCACTCAAAATGGACAAAGCATGTATAGAAAATACTTTTTTTTTTTTTTAGACTATTTACAGTATTTCCTTTTGCTCATTTATTTAAAAAAAAAAAAAAAAAAAAAAAAAACCTGAGCTCCTTAAGTATCCTTTAGTAATCGACCTGATGTCTTGAAATAGCTTACCTGAACCCAATCTGCCTTATGCCATTTTTGGTCACATAATATGTCTGAATTACTTGAATTGCTGCTGAACACTTAAAATTAGAAATTTTAAATATTTTTTCTTTGGTCTGAAATTGCATTTTCATTTTTGTTTAAATGTGTAACATTTATGGTCTAGAGGTTAAATTGTGATACGACCATAAATGTTACAGAAACATGTTCTAACAGAAACATAAATGTTACAGAAAAATGTTACTCATCCTAGAGTCTAGGATGAGTGTGTTAATAAAGCTTCAGTTTCTACCTCAGAATGCTAACCTACTAATGACCACACGGTGGCGTTCAGCTTCTTTTTTGATGGTATTCCTGATGAGCAAGCACCCTTTGCTCAGTCTCCACACATGGATCACACTATATATCACATCATTTTACTATGCAATATCACACATATCTTTCTGGACTGTTTTGAAAGGCATATAACCAAAGTCACAGTTCTATACCCTCTTCTGGACTATGTATCCGTGAATCATATATATTGGAGACCGAGTTGCAGGTTACGTCTATTTTAAAAAAAATTCCTCATGTAGTGTAGGTGAATGCAAGGGTTTACTTAGCAACTCTCAAAAATTTATCGTATGACATTCACATATGCACATAACATACATGTGAAGCAAGTTGTCTCCATCTCCATCTGTCTCCATCCAATTTGTCTCCATCTGTACATGTCTGACAAATTACAGGAGGTTATTCTTTTATAAAATAGGATAAACTCTAATAAAATGATATATAATGTAGAATCGAGTGGGGATTATTCAGATTATTCATTATGCAGTCCTCCCTAATTTTAAACTAATCACAGTATGAGATGAACACAGACTCTGGATCTAATGTAAGGTTGTAGAAAGACTGATGTTAGCATATCATTTGGTGTAGCCAAAACATTTTCTTCTGCGACATAATATATGGCAGAGTCAGAATTTGTTGTCAACTACATGGATCCATGGATCCAACCTGCCTTGTGTCAAATGATCATGTGGAGAAAAAAATTCTTGGCACAAATTGGGCCCCTTAATACCAATCCAGCATCATTTGAATTCCACAGCTATATCTGAGTATTGTTTCTGAACACATACACATTCCTTTATGGCCACAATTTACCCATCTTATAATGGCTTCTTCCAGCATGATAATGTGTCATGTCACAAAGCACAAAGACAATGAGTTCAATGTACTTCAGTGGCCTCTCCAGTCAGCAGCTATGAATCCAATAATACACCTTTGGGATGTGGTTGAATGGGAGATTCACAGCATTAATGTGTAGCTGAAAAAATCTCCAGCTATTACATGATGCAGAATTTAATAGTTATGTTTCCTGCACTTTGTGGAATCCAAGCCATGAAGAACAGAGACTGATGATGTTCTTAATAAAGTGGCTGGTTTACAGTAAAACAAAATAGCATTCTCCAAGGCCTTGGTGCAATATGTTAAAGGAAATTACAACAGTGAATAACCAGATAGTAGTGCAAATCTGGAAAGTTACATTGCAAACAGACAACAAAATACAAGACAATAAATAGACATTGTACAACACAATATTCATACAATACCTACAGTAAACAACAATGCAGTGACAGTGTGTGATGACCACAACTAGCAGCATAGAAGCATAGAGTGTTATGAGTAACATGTCCATTCACAGTTAATACATCCATCCATCCATTTTTCATACTACTTATCCTACACAGGGTTACAGGGGATCCTGAAGCCTATCCCGGGGAACCCGAGGCACAAGTTGGGGTACACCCTGGCACCTGGACACAGTGCCAACCTATCACAGGGCACAATCGTACACACATTCACACACTACAGACAACTTGGAAATGCCAATCAGCCTTCAACATGTGTCTTTGGACTGGGAAGGAAGTCTCCGAAGCACAGGAAGAGCATGCAAACTCCACGCACACAGGGCAGAGGTGGGTTTCAAACCTCCAGTCATGAAGGTGCAAGGCAAACATGCTAACCACCAAGCCACCTTCCCCACAGGTAATACATATCATAGGTAATACTGGCACATTGCAAAATAACATATCTATGTGCATGTGTAATATGTAATAACATATCTATGTTACATGTGTAATATTGAATAAAATATAGTGTGGATATGACAGGATATATGAATAGTTTGCCAGATGGGTGTTTATGCCCCATTAATTCTATGGGAATTATAGAATTTCTGGGAATTTGGACAGTATGGGCTAATGAGATCTGCTCTGTTTATGCTTTGTTTAAGCTAATCCTAATTATAGTAACAAACCCTCAATGAGTTTTTCCATACTGACATGCATTATAATTGTTAGATTATTATGATTAGATCCAGGGTTGGGGGTTTGATTCCCGTCTCTGCCCTGTGTGGGCATCATAGTTTGCATGTTCTCCCCATGCTTCGGGTGGTTTCTCCAGGTACTCTGGTTTCCTCCCCTATCCAAAGACATGTGCTGACTGGCATTTCCAAATAGTTCATAGTGTGTGAATTTGTGTGCGATTGTGCCCCGTGATGGGCTGCCGCCCTGACCAGGGTGTCCACCAGTTCATGCCCCAAGTTCCCTGGGATAAGCTCCAGGCTCCCCGCGACCCTGTGTAGGACAAGCAGTACAGAAAATAGATGGATGGATTAGACTGATATTACTATAATGATCTAGGACTAAAAAACTGTCCAAATATGTCCTGGTCTGTTTATGCTAAGCTTAATGCAGTGATAGTTCAGTGTTTTGGAAAACCAGTACTTAATGTTATATCATTGCAAAAGACAAAATGCTGAAGTGTCCCTTCAGCAGTGAACTAATGTAAAGATTCTACTAATTGCAACAAAAATAACATGTATTCACACTATTTTTCTAAACTTGAAGGTTATCTTGGGAATTAAGTTTATAAACTGTAACATTTTACATGAAGTTTCCCTTGACTGACATTATTTAACACATTAGTTAACACGAACACACTGTGAACAAAAATTTTCATACTGTCAATGAAGGGTGGCACAGTGACAGTGGGCACTATCACCCATTCCAGAGTCCTGTCTGTTCACCTTACTGTCTGTGTGGGTTTTGCCTTTGTTCTACAGTGTCCTCCCACAAACATACAGGTAGGTGGTCTGGCTACACTAACGCGCCCTAAGTGTGTCCATGATGCATTTGCTTTTATTGTATCTATAATAATGGGACTTGTATGGTGGATTCTCCACATAATATGTGCCTAACAATAAACACATTTTAAAACATGCTGTTATTTAACAAATAAAACATAACATTGTTTATATGGTGAAGCTTTCTGAAAGGAGATATTTATATAACACCTACAGTGCTGTGAAAATGTATTTTCTTTTGTTTTTGTGTATACCTCATACTAACTTGTTTCAGAAATTAAAATACAATCTAAGATAAAACACAAAATGCAGTTTTTAAATGATAATGTTATTTATTGAATCAAAAAATTATCCAGTACCAACTGGGCCTGTGTGAAAATTTATTTGCCCCTGTAATTACTAATTACCCAAATCTATGAAACTGCATTCAAAATGGGGTTCAGCTGGACTAGACACAAACAGGCATGATAACGGCAAATCAGTTCAATCAAATCAACACTTAAATAGAACTTCTTTAACAACGTGAACAGTTGGTTAAAAGGTTTTATTCAGTAACACACTATGCCAAATTTGAAGGAAATTCCAGAAATGGTGAGGAAGAAGGTGATTGAAATACATCAGTCTGGGAAGAGTTACAAAGCCATTTCAAAGGCTCTGGAACTCCAAAGAACCACAGTGAGAGTTGCTATCGCCAAATGGAAAAACTTGAACTTGAACCTTCCCAGAAGTGGCCGAACTTCCTATAAGAGCACAGCAACTACTCATCCAGGAAGTCACAAAAGTGCCAAGGATAATATCAAAGGACCTACAGGCTTCTCTTGCATCAATAAAGGTCACTGTTCATGACTCCACTATCAGAAAGACACTGGGCA
The DNA here is from genome assembly GCF_023375685.1 of Ictalurus furcatus. NCBI lineage: Eukaryota > Metazoa > Chordata > Actinopteri > Siluriformes > Ictaluridae > Ictalurus > Ictalurus furcatus. Next base: position 13,105,510 of record NC_071275.1, read on the forward strand.
AAAATGGCATTAATGGAAGTGTGGCAAGGTGAAAACCATTGCTAACCCAGAAGAACATTAAAACTCATCTGAATTTTGCCAAAACAGGCCGTGATGATACTCAAACCTTTTGGGAGAATATTCTGTGGATTGATGAGTTGAAAGTGGAACTGTTTGGAATACAGGGGTCCCGTTACATCTGGCATAAACCAAACACAGAATTCCACAAAAAGAACCTCATACCTACAGTCAAGCATGGTGGTGGCAGTGTGGTGGTGTGTGGATGGGTTGCTGCTTCAGGGCCTGGTGAACTTGCAATAATTGAGGGAAACATGAATTCTGCTCCCTACCAGAAAATCCTAAAGGATAATGTCCGGTCTTCAGTCTGTAAGTTTAAACTCAATGCAACTGGATTATGCAGCAAGACAATGATCCAAAGCATATGTGTAAATCTCCAGTTATTGGAAGCGTTTGGTTGCAGTTTGACGCATAATTAAACATAATGGAGTTTAAGATGGATGCAATTGCAGATAAGGGCTTTTTTAAAGAGAGGCAGGCAAACAAATCCAAATCGTGAAACAAAAGCGTGGTCAGAAAAAGGCAATGGGTCAGGCGATCTTCAAACGGGCATTAAACAGGCAAGGCAAAAGCACGTAACAAGAAACAAGATCAAAGACTATGAAACAAAATGAGGAACAGGGTACAAACACTTGGTACAATGATAACATTCAATACTTCGCGAAGTACATAGATACATGAGGGTTTAAATAACAAATGTAATCAGGGGTGAAAATAAAGGGGCGGAGACAGGACAAAAATCACAGATGCACGTGTCAAATGTAAACAAAGTCAAGATCACTGAAAACCCAGAAGCGTGCACTCGCACATCGAGCTCGTGCATCGAGCTCGCGCTTGTGTGCTACAGCGTGCTACTTAGCTCGAAGGGAAATCGTGACACAGTTATTGTTGCTAAAGGTTGCACAACCTGATTTTAATTTTAAGAGGGCAGTTAGTTTTTCACATTGATGATAGGTCTTGGACAACTTTTTTTGCTTTAGTAAAAAAATTTATAAATAAAAACTGTATTGTGTGTTTACTCAGATTGCCTTTGTTTTATGTTGTATTTCATTTGAAGATTTTTATATATATATATATATATATATATATATATATATATATATATATATATATATATATATATATATGTATACATATATATAACATGTAACATATACACAAAAACAGAAGATATCAGGATGGGGCAAGTACTTGTTTACAGCACTCTAGGGAAGTCTCTAGTGTCAGCTGACTTTTTAAAAATTGTATTAACATCAACAGAGACAAAAACAGAGGCTGGTGAGGGGAACAACTGCTTGTAGCTGCTAAAGTATAATGTATGTGAAAACAGGAAGTAGCCTGTTTTGCAGAAATTGCATATTAAGTACATATTATTTGTTTAAAAATGTATATGTTCATTAATGCATTTGAAAAAATGTAAAAAAAAATTGCTGTGCTACAAGAAAAATAAAACACTTCAACACATACTGTTCACGTTGGGCCACATCACACTGCCCTGTTGTTGATTATTTTCCTGTAACAGCATGGCCTGTCATGTTTTATTCCTTACTTAATGCTGAAATACATGGTTTGTTAATGTTAATTAATGAATTAAATAATGTAAGAAAACTGAATTTTCATGTAAAACATTACTGTATAAACTGTAAAGTATGTTCAACCAGAATTCATACTTAAGAACTAGACAGGTTTTCATTACACACTACTTTATGTATTTCTTCAGAAATTTGCTTGCTGCAATCTGTGCCCAAAATATACAAAATGTGGCAACTTTTTGCAACTTAACAATAAACATCAGTAGTCCGTGGCATACCACCTGCAAAAATAGATGCCATGTGATGCCATTGCTTGTCTTTACACAAAGATTGCACAAAGTTTGATGTTCCTGTTCTGGGCTTGCACCAAACCCCATGAAAGGAGTAGCAGTGGAAACAGTGCGTCTTATTCTGGTGCACTTCTGGCTCCATTCCATTGCTCAGAGTTCTGCACTTCATCAGTTGATGAGAGAATGAGACGTGCTTAGCAGTGCTTAAAATGTCCTGCTAAGGACTAGACTTATGGCTCAGCATGATCCCTGCCTTATTTTCTCTTTCCTCCTTTTTGTGTTTTCCCTTTGTTCTGACCCATCCTTCTGTATTCACTTCAGTAAAGAATCATATCCTCTTTGAACATAACTCACCTGCTGAAGATAAAGCTAAGAAAGGGAATCTCTGTCTAGAAACCCACAGTCTAGCTCCAGGGGAGAAGTTGGGGGATGTCGGCCCTTGACATGTTTGACTAATTGGTACATAAAGATGTTGAGTGCAGGGGTAGCAAAGGGAAAGAAAAAAAGGGAGCTTTGGATGGAAATGGGAGCTACAGAAGATAGCGAAGTGCGACAGCAGATTCTTGTTCCAAACCCTGGCATAAGCCTAGGGTTTCTGTCTCTGGATTTATTAATATTGTGTTCATTTTTGTCTCAAAAATCTTGTCACGCTTCTATAGATTCTACATTCATTTCTTCACTTACACTCCTCTCCCCTCTCTCTCACATCCTCTCTCTACTTGTCTGTCTCTTTCTTATTCCCTCCCTCTCTGTCTCTCTCACTCTTTAGCATTCCTCAGTGGTCCCTGTTTCAGTCTTGCTCATCATCCTAATACCCAACTCTGCATCTAATTCCCAATTTATCTGTTTCTCTCTCACACTCTCCCTTTCTGCATTCCTCCCTTTCTCCCATGAAGGTGACCTTGCGTTCTGCTTGCATTTTACCAATTGATCACATTGCTGGAAGAACCTGGGGGCTTCCCTCCCACATGACCAGGCGAGGGAGGGGCGGCACATAGGTGCATATGGTGTGGGGGTGTAGTGCAGCACACTGTGTATGTGTGTGTGTGTGTGTGTAGCCAAACTAGCAAACAGGAACACATAAAACCTGCATCCATCCACCTCTCAGTGATCCCAGCTGCCCTAAGCTATCGAATAACTCAGTCAAGCCTCCTCCTGAGCAACACACACCCCGACCTTGTACACCCACACACAATGACAAATTACATCCTCAAGCATGCAAATTTGCATCTTAGCAACACTCTATGCATTTTAACTAAACTGGTTAGTGTTAACCCTAGCCCAAAAACATGACACCCTGCTGGTATGCGCCTTCTTCATCCATTTTTCCACTGTGACCTATATTTGCTATATAAACATCACAATGCAATTTGTCATACTGCTATTTGTTCATTTTTTTTTCTGTAATTTTTTATATACTGTATGAGGAATTTATATTTATATATATATATATATATATATATATATATATATATATATATATATATATATATATATGGCCACTTTAATAGAAACACCTGTGCCCCTGCTCATTCATGCAATTGTCCAATCAGTCAATAATGAGCAGAATGGGAAAACAGTGATCTCAGTGATTCTAACTGTGGCATGGTTTTTGGTGCTCATTTGAGTATTTCAGAAACTGCTGATCTCCTGAGATTTTCTTCTCTAGAGTTTACACAGAATGTTGTGAAAGACAAAACCATTCAGGGAGCATCAGTTCTGCAGATGGAAAAACCTTGTTTATGAGAGAGATCAGCGGAGAATGGTCAAACCAGTTTGAGCTGACAGAAAGTGTACTTAAGGTCACTGTCTCAAATGACCACTCTTTACAACCATGGTGAGCAGAAAAGCATGGACTACAGTGGCCTAAGACCACTCCAGTTCCACTCCTCTCAGCCCAAAACAGCAATCCATGGCTATAGTAGGCACAGAAACCTGGACAGGTGAAGATTGGAATGTTGCATGGTGAGAGAGAGAGAGAGAGAGAGAGAGAGAGAGATAAAAGAAGACATTTGTACTGCTGCAGAGGAAAGAATAGAAGATAGGCAAAAGTAGAAAAGTAACAAAATAATGAATGTGAGCAGAGAGAGAAAAGGAGAGCAGAGTCATGGATACACTGCAGGCATAATGTGTGGGTGGGTGAGAGGCACAGGCATGTGCATGCATTGACGATCAATAGCGGACAGCATTATGGACAGAGAGAGCAATGTGATGGAAGGAAAACATGTGTTAGTGAATAAACAGCATTTGAGGAACATAAAGCCAGGAAAGTTCATTAAAATTCTGCAGGAATTGAATTTAAGACAATCTCTCATTAAAATTCTACACACCTTCTTTCATTATATGGACTGTTCATGTTCATTAGCACATATACTAATAAATATTACATTTGAAGCCACAGGAGTTGCTCTGATCTGATAAATGAAAGTGATTCATATTGTGTTTTGTCAGATTAGCATTTGTTTTCTTTAGTGGTCACATTAAATTGCAACACAAAGAGACAGATAGGGCATTTTTTATTACCCCAAACATTCACTAGTCATAACAAGTGCAATCATTTTAAAAGAATCATGACAAGTCCAGCTGAGGAGTCACATCTGACAAAGCCAATAGGCAGGCTTGTGTGCTTTGTAAGAGTCTTGTGCTTATAAAACAGAGAGAAATATAATGCAGGGCTGTGGCCTAGCATGGATCACTCTGGAATCAGTAAGAATCCCCAAGCTCTCTCTTCCTTTTGTGGAAGAGGTATGCAGAGAGAGAAAAGGGGTTTCTTGAGTCAACCGTTATAAACCACTATTCTGTTCTCAAGAGACCTATAAAATGTTTGGGGGGGGGGGGGGGGAGTCTACTCCAGAAACCGGCTGCACTCTCAGCTGTGGCTGGCCAAGTATGAAAGATTTATTTTATAAGTCACAGTGGCAGTTGATGTTTGCAATCGGATTAGCTATTTAAGGGAAGGATTGCTTAGCAAAGTGATCGTCTGATGGTACTTCACCATGGCACTCTCATACTTTGACAGATAATGTACAAGTTTGTGCTTCACTGTTATGATTAGAAAGATGCCTCTAATGCTTTTGTTACCTAATGAAATAATGAAGACCAGATGAGGTGTTAGATGGGTAATGGCTTTTAGAGCACTGTGAAAGGAAAGGAAAAAAAAAAACAACTGCATGGGAGAACATGCTAAAAGGCTAGAATGAGGTTATAAATAATAATTTTCTTCAAAGGATTTTATATAAATGGCTGTTCAGACCCTGTTTTATTAGATGGCACTTTCAAAGTCTCACTCACCTAGATATATACTGTATAATTATTTAAGCAAGAACAACAAAGTAAGTTTATGGTTTATTTGACATTTGTAAATACTGACAGAAAATACTGCATCCTTAGGACAATATTCATGCATAATACAAGCATCTGTGAAGGTGACTTTCTAATGTCTTAGATGAAATGACTGATGGAATATTTACTGCCAATGCAATGTTCAGTGGTAATAACTAGATTAGTTATATTTTAATATCAGTTAGCTAGCTAGTTGAGGCAAAATCAAGTAAGTTAGGTAACGTGCTAACACTAACTAGCTAACACTATTAAACAATGAGATGGTGTGATGCTGTTACCATCCCAAAGGTGATTATTTTCCAATAACTGCACATTCCGAGGTGTTTTACTCCTTAGCAATAATTCCTTTATAGTTTTGATTAATGTTATGGAATATATGTAAAACAAGTTAGTTTAATGTATGTTATAGCAGCTATAAGCAGTCATTCCCTCACCAGTCTGTCTTTTTCTGCCTTGTAAGACAACAGTTGTAGCTTGTTACATTATCCCTCTGTCCTGAGGACCTTCCAGTGTCAGAAAACTCACAGAAAAGCTACAGTTTGTAATTTTTACAGTTTGTACAGTTTGCTGACACACCTTCCAAAAATGCTAAATAAACATCTCACAGAAAACTTCACCATCACAACAAGTACATGTTTTTAATCCAGTTGATACTGTAGAAACAGTAACGTATTTGAATGAGTAAAGATTTGAACAGCACTCCGGTATGACAGCATTTTAGTTCTTTATATCAGTAATGAATGTATGTATGTAATGTAATTAAATCATTTCATACAAGATAACGATGCTAGTGACATATGTAACTGTGGTTCTATGAACACCAGATAACTTTCAACTGGGCTTGATTTTTATCAATCAGAAATAAGGGTGTGGTACATCAGTTGTAAGAACAGAGCTGATCAGATACTTTACAGTGTGTGAGTGTTTCGAGTGTGCTTAAATAGGTGATTGAGTCCAGACGTGTGTGATCAGTAATCTGGTGACTGTGGGTGTGTCTGAATCAGCTCCCTAATTCAGTACTCGGGGCACTGATCAGGGACTCGGCCATTTAAAGGTCTTAATCGCAAAATCCTTCCAGGAAGGAACATTCACTCCCTAAAAAATCCCATAATGCACCGCAAAAACCAGGGCTCATCGATGCTCAATATGTTCCCTTACTGGAAATGACATCATATTTTCTGAAGCCTCTCAGCTCTAAAAAAAAATCTGGGGATGAACTCTCAGCCGAATTTGTCTACAAATGTAATTAGCTTGTTATCTTTGTTGTAGCTCTCAAATGATTACTTACGTTAATGTTTTTTAACTTAATTTGGCATTCTATATATGGTTTATTTGAATCTAACGACTACTATGGGTTAGGGCTAGGGCTATGACGTACTCTGACGTGCTTGATGTACTATGACGTACTATGAGATTAAGAGCAAATTGCTCTTTAAGAAATCATTGCTCTGACTGGATTTTTGCACAGACCACATTAAAAACACGTTTTGACATATTTTAAATGGACATACATTCCCATCATTCTTAATAATTGAGTCAAAACTGATTCGGGTGTCTTATGTACTGCAGTAAAAGGAATTGCTTGTGCTTGAAATCTTTGCATTCCCTGCTGATGAGCGCTGCTGCCAGTGAGTATCAGGGCTACCAACTAAGGAAACGTTAATAAGGGCGACAGATTGAGGCTTACTCCAAGTAAGTAAATTTGATCATTAGCGAAGCAGCTAATTACAGCTACATCTGTGTAGTGCATACAAAAAGAGATACAAAAGTCATTACAGTAAGTCTGATATTTCTATCACCTAGCTCTCCCAGTGAGGATAATAAGTTATAGTCACCAAGAAAAGCTGCAAGGCTGATGGGAGTGGGATGAGACCATGTGTTCATCCTTCACTGCAAGCTCTTACCCTGTCCATCATTGGAAAAGGACCACTATGGGCCAGATTATTATTTGGAAAGTGGACTATTCTGAGCACCACAGTGATACTGACATCATAGTGGTCTGTTACTGGTAGTAGATGTGTATTAGGCACAGTATCCTGTGGTAAGATACTGACACTAATCAACAGAAGATGATAAGTAACACAAACATTGTGGATGAAGTGATGCAAACAAGTCAGATTCTTTACCATATCATCCTTTTTCTTGGCTGCCTTTGGAGGAGAAACTAATAGTAGATACTTTTAAAAGACTAAAAGTACTTAGATTAAGGACAAAACCATAGATTTTGTGGTTTGTTTGTTTTTTTAAATGAAAAAGTAAAAAAAAAAATGTTTACCATATTTGGTATTCAGAGGAAACACAATATGACCCCTAATGGACCCTAAATAAAGACAACGGATTATGTATTTTCTGCAACCCTCAAGTATTGGCATTTTGGTTTCTCCTTACTATTTACCATCATGCTTCTAAACCCATATTCTGTATTTGTTTAGACCTATGTTCATGGGTTTTTTTCTTGACTTCTGTTGTTCCACTGAGTCAGTGTCACTTAATGTTGTCGATGAACTAGCAAGGTTAGATGGATGGAGACATTTGTTCATATTTTATTGCTGAACTCCTACACTTAACTGAAATGTGGCATGTCTGAATGTGTATCCTAATCTGCTGACTGTTGTTGTGTCTCAATCAGCTCCCTAGTTCAGTAGTCAGGGCACTGATCAAGCTGACAGTGACTATGTTTACATGGACAGCAATAATCTAATTATTGACCTTATTCTGAATAAGACAATACTGTGATTAAGGTGTTTACATGAGTCGCTTTTAGAATATTCCTTTCATGTTCCCGTGTTACATGTTATAGAACATAGATCGATTAATGGTACAAGTCATTACGTCCCCACGACACGCCATCCAATGTTCCCTCCAGAATTTCACGTATCAGCATATTCGTTATGGAACCATATACGGTTTTGAGTGTTTCCTTTTTTAATTATTGTTGAGTTCAGGGGTTATTTTATTTTATTATGTTATTTACATTATTTTATTTAAGTGTAGTTAGTTATTTGTCATGCTATAGGTGCAAATAGATGACTGCTTGAAGCCATGGGCTGCATCCGAAACCACATATTTACCTACTATATAGTAGCTGAGATACATGTATTTCACCTACTATATACTGTAGTAGGTAAGTATACGATTTTGGATGCAGCCCATGGCTTCAAGCCCTGCTGTGTGTGTATGTGTCCTGTTGGAAAATGTGGTGAAAAATCCCACACATGTGATTAAGGTGTGTGTCTATAATGATAGTTGAGTATTTAGCTGGATTAAGGTAATCAAAAACCGTTGTTTACATCCGGCTAAAGTCATACTCGAAGTAAACACAAATCTAATTAAGACATGTGGAGTATTCCTATTTTAGTCGCATTATTTACGTGCATTATAGACACGTACACACCTTAATCACACGTGTGGGAGTTTTTACCACATTTTGTGACAGGACACATACACACACAGCAGTGGTCAGCCGTTTGACGGCAAACAAGACAGCATTGCTGCGTCCAAAACCGCATACTTACCTACTACAGTATATAGTAGGTGAAATACATGTATTTTGGTTACTATATAATAGTTTAATATGTGGTTTTGGATGCAGCCCATGGCTTCAAGCAGTCATCTATTTGCACATATAGCATGACAAATAATTAATTACACTTTCGTAAAATTAAAAATTAAACGCTCAAAAGTGTATACGGTACCATACCGAAGACAAACTGTATGTTGATACATGAAATTCTGGAGGGAACGTTGGACGGCGTGGCATGGTGACGTTATGACGTGCCATTAATCGATCTATATGACCTTCTATATGGTTTGTTTGTTTCTAACGACTACTATAGGTTAGGGTTAAGGCTATGACGTACTATGACATGCATGGCGGACTATTCTTATTATTCCATCAGTGAGACAATGTTAGGGTTGAGCAATAATGCTCTCAAGCCTAACAGTTTTATTGTCAAACTATTGATAGATAGATCCCTCCCATCTAATATTATGACCAGGTGTCATTTCTAAAGAGTGTTCTTTTTCTAGCTGTTGGCAAAAATTGATTTAACTGTAATATAATTCCAAAACTTTCAAAATACTTAATTTTCTAATCTTTGCCTTGGAGTGCATGTAGATTGTAAGACCTGCCAAATATTCAACTAACAGAGAAAAGACTTAAAGCATAAACAAATATAGCTTTAACACCATACCAGACCAGCCCACCAAACCACAGCCACAGTTTGTTAAAGGTCACACACACTAGAGTATTAACTACACATTTATCACTGTTTGGTGCAGATAATTATCCTGCCACTGATTATACAGTCAGTATAAAGTGTGAACAATACCTTAGCTAGACCTAACCTGACTGTTTTTGACAGTTTGTCCTGGACTTGGATTTCAGATTTGTATTTCTGTTTGGTAATGCTTTTCTGTTTTTTGGTTGTTTGTTTGTTTGTTTTTTGGAATTTGGACTTCGCATTGTGCTACAATGGATGGACCCTTTTTTGTACTCACATGTGCATCTAAATATCCCTGATGAATATGAATATTAAATGCCCTTAAATGGGATATGCCAAATCCAACACAACAGGGGTTAATTCTTAATTCTCCCATTTACAATGTTATTAATAAATCATATTAATAAATGCAGTGTTCAGGTTCTAAAATATTGTTGGCACGAAAACATGTCCAGTATATTCAGTCCTCTGAAGAGCTGTAAGTTCATAGCAGAGCATTCATCAACAGATATGACTCCTGTCACTGAGGAACACATCTAATTGAAGCCATCCATCCTTCAGTAGGGGGACCAGGCAGATGAAGGAGCTGTTCCAGGAAAAAAATAACCATGCCTCATCAGAGAGTGCTAGCTGGAGGCTGCTAGTCATGCTGTTGGAACAGCATAGCCAGAATGGTGTATCACACAGACAGGCCTGTCTATGTGGGGCTTGAAAATGGAACAGAACTATCTTTGATTTTTAATTCTTGTTTGTGTATTTGTGTATTATAATTAGTGTGTGATCTGCAGGTTATGTGTGCATGTTGATGCCTCTGCTTAGGTTAAGACATTACATGCAGTTATAGGAGAATAATCAATGACAGGGTTGTATGATGTGGCCTAATGTGAGGCTGAGTTACTGTTCCCACTTCAAATTGAATTATTTCCATAACCAGAATGTCTGGAATTGTTTTATTCCTCATATACCCCAGCAATTTGTCAATGATTAAGTTTTTTATTTATTAAAGAAAGACATGTTGTACTTTTAACTATTTTTAATTACATCTAATGTTGTTGAAAGTCCATGAGACAAGTTATCATTTATCTTATAGAAACTATACGCATTCAGTCCCTCACTATTCTTTCTCTCTCTCTCTCTCTCTCTCTTGTTAGTTAAGTTAAGCAGATTTAAAAAAAAAAAAAAAAAAAAAACAACAAAAAAACAGATGTTATGTTGACTGAAAAAAACAGAATGTCCAAAGTCCTCTGTCCTAAAGATGTGGCAGAAAATGTATTGACCATTACAGTTAAGTGCTGACACTGGAGACTCCTTCCATAAATGCTAAATAAGCGTATACTTACAGAGAGTTTCACCATATCAACAATTAGACATCTTTGTTATATAGAACATTGTTTATTAATAGTATGTAGATCATCTACCATACAAGTCTGGGTGTATGAGCTGTTACTAGAGAAACAATAAAGTTTTAGAAGGAGCACACAAATATAAACCTACTGTGTGGTTTGAACTGCAACTGGCACTATTGGGAGAGCTGCAGTGATAGAAAATAAATGAACTTCTGACCAATCTGATTTGAGACTTCAGCATTTCTTTGGTATAATGAAAAGTATTCAGTTGCATGTATTATTGTAATCTCAACATGCTGGTCAATATACTGTATATATATTGTTGCATATTCTTTGTGGGAAATTGTGTGATGTTTAATATTACAAGCTTTTTTTTTCTAAAAAGAGAAATTCACATTCCTAGAAATGACTATAGGACAAACAATCTTTTGGCAGCTGAGGCAAGTGTTTGAAGCCAACTAACCCCGAGGGGAAAAGAAACTCTTTTGTTTCATAATGGGCTGCGTGTTTATTTTGATGTGTCTTCCTTGTAGAAGTCTCCCCATTTTAATAGCAGTAAGCTGATGAGCAAACAGCAGCATGCCTGAAGCAGAGAGCAAGGCCATGCACCATGGGATGTCTTTTTTTCATCTTTGGTTCTAAAGAATCTCTCCTCATTATTGTATCACTTAGGTCATGCTGGAAATAGCTGCAAAAAGGGATGATTAGATCAATGACATGCCACAACAGTGCAACACAGACCTTAGCGAAAAGTGTAAGGTACAACACTATGATGTTCAAAAAATTGTTCAAAAGATTTGCTGAAGGTTGAGGGTGTTAGATTATTATGTAAGATTCAGTAGAAAATCTAGAGCTTCCATTCACAAGTATTGAGAAAAAAAAAAACATGTCCAAATAGCATCTCTTTAAAAAATAAGCTGGTTGGATCATTAAGGAACTAAGTAATAACTAATGTGTATTTTTTGCTCACTTGCTGAGTGGAAAGATGTTTTTCCTATGACATGAGCACCCTATTCCAACCTAGAAATAAAAGCAGCCTTCCCTTACTCCCATTGCCCACTTCCACTTCGGAAAATCCTAGCTAACTTATCATTTTCCAATAGTCCTGCTTTAGCTCATGGAAGGTAGAGTCTTCTGATTTCCATGACATAAAATTTCCCAGGTGAAAGTGCCATTTGGAAACTGACTGAAGTGTTGGATGCAGTTATATTGACCCACAGGGGGCAGCAGCGAGCAAGGCGCATACAGAACAGGCATCTCATCGACATTCGGACAGCACACTCTGTAAATAAGCAGTCTGGTGACTGGGGACTCTCTGGTCATGATCTCCTCTGGAGTGACAGGGACACGGGTATGTGGTATCGGAAATGTTGTCATACACTCTTTCATACAGTGACGCAAGAAGAGGAAGAAACTACTTGAACATTTTTCCTCTCTCTCTTCACCTGCATTTACTGTTCAATTAAAAATGATGCTTTAATCAATACTATTTTATCCAAACATAATGCTTAACTCAGTTTCTCTAACCCTTGTGCATCCATTCTGACATTTTTGTCCTTATATATATATATATATAATTTTGTCTGTGTTAATGCAAGCAGCATAAATTTAGCAAAAGGTGTGCATTTTTATTGGAATTTTAATATTTCACTCTCATTTGCTTTCATGAATCTATTTTAAACTAAGTACACAAAATAGTTACACTAAGGACCTTAAAGATGAAAATCTCCCCATTGAAACCCATTGAAACTATAATATTTAATATTTAACGTTTAAGCATAAAATCATGCATTCTGTGTTAATAGGCTTTTATTTTGTTGGTTTGAATATTTCAAAACATTGAATTTTTAAAATAATTTCTGAAATGTGTACTATTTTCTCAGGTTTAGCCTATGGGGAAAATACATGCTTTTCCTTTTTTCTTATTCTGCTGTATAGAGCACTGCAGACTAACTGAATAAATTATGCTGCTATAATTGTGTGGGTGTGTTAGAATAGATATCAGAGTTGTGGTTTATATGTGTGTACTTAAAATTTTGTGTGCATATGAACAGTTTGAAAGAAAGAAATTAAATTGTATGGGAAATCACAAATCCCACCCCATGTATATGAGTCAAAGAAATTTACTGAGCTTTGATGATCTTTGCATTTTGTAAAGAAACTGGCATTTAAAGGGCTACAATTCTGAAAATGACTGAATGTTTGGTAGTTATGATTAGAATTGATGCTGGAAAAAAAAAAAAAAAAAAAAAAAGGACATTTTTGTCCTTTATGGACCTGAGTGGTAGGGTTTTTAAAAAAAAATTATTTTATCTGACACTGCATAAAAATATGAATGCATCAAAATTAATGTTGTTAATCATTGACATATAAAAGACTGTAATAATCAAAGAAAAAATTCTGCTTAGTATTTAGTATATGGAAAATAATTACTATTTTTCTTTTTTCTTTTTTCATAACCTTTAAACCAGCATTTAAAGGGTTACAATTCTGAAAATGAATGAATGTTTGGTAATTATGATTAGAATTGATGCTGGTAAAACAAAATTGACATTAGTGAAAGTGGAAAAAAAAAATTAATATATAATATTTTTGACACTCTTTAGGACATGGACATTTTTGTCTTCTATGGACCTATGTGTAACTTTTTTTTAATTGACGTACAAGGGCTAATGAACATGGAGGAAAATCATTTAAAAAATCATGTTTATGTTCTAAAACTGAAACTATATAGAGGCCTGAGAGTAAGCTGAAATAAACTGGTCTTGGTAAATATAAAACAAAATAGTTTTCTTAGTTCCTATCACATTTCATCTATTGTTTGCACTTCCACCTACACACACACACACACACACACACACACACACACACACACACACACACACACACAGGCCATCAGAAAGATCCCAAAACATTTTTTGTTCGTTTCTCTAAATATTGTTATTGCTAGTAATTGAGATTGCTCTGAAATAAAAAGGGATGGCCTGGATCAGTGGACAGTGCATTTAGCATGACAGATGCCTTGCTATCCGCCCCTTGCTCAGTTGTTGGTGTCTTTGTTATCTGATAAAAATAATTAGCTGTTTATCGTGCTATTAGCTCTCATGTTTTCATTCATAAGTTTAATTACAAATTCAGCAAAGAGTTTATGCATATGAGCAAGAGTCACTTATAGATAATGAATTAGGAAGGTGCTGCGGCTCAGTCAAAATTTCCTTTCTTGCTACAGTCAATAGGCGTATTATACACTATTCAGGACGATTCGTGAAACACACACACATAGACACACACACACACATTGGCATTCTTTTCCTAATTCTTCAATTTCATATGTTCAATCTTTCAATCTCTTATATATTCCAGTTATTACCCCTCTCTCTCTCGCTCTCTCTCTCGCTCTCTCTCTCTCTCACACACACACGCACACAAAATTACACGGTCATCCTCACTCCTTCTCCCTGGCCATGGTAAAGCCTCGAAGTGATTAAGAGCCTAATGGAGTGCACTCTTTAAAGAACAAAGCATTATCAATCAGAAGTGCCATATATTTCAGTCCTGCAAGCACATCATTCAAACACAGCTGCCTCCCTGTAGTGTATTGCTGATATCAGCCACTGTGTGTGTGTGTGTGTGTGTGTGTGTGTGTGTGTGTGTGCAGTTTTTCCCATATCCCAGCATGTTGATTAAACCGACTACTCACCTTCTCCTCCTCCATTCACACCAGTTCTTTATGCTATGCATGTCACGCACATCTCCCTCCTTGAACCTTTTCCCTGGCACTTTGCGTTCTGCTTGATCTCATTATCCTACCAATGCGTAGCCATTGATCTGCTAAGTATGCTGGCTGCACAAAGGTCAGACAGTGGATGAAGGCTGTGACAGGTAGAGCTTCTACTGACAGGCTCTTCTGATTGACAGAGTGTATGTGTGTGTGTGTGTGTGTGTGTGTGTGTGTGTGTACTGCTTAGAAAAGGCACCTTTAACATTTTAAATGGTCTAAACAGCTTCCATATCCAGACTTCTATCCTTAGGGCAACAATTACAAGAATGAAAAACGGCCAGCTGGACATAAAATTTGCAATGGAGTCTAGATATTGCAGTGTTCTTAGGGCTGCCTTTTATAGAAACTGGTAACACTTGACTTAAAGTCACTGTTCATAGGGCTTCATGGCAGTTTTACAAGCCCTTAATGACAACTAACAAACCTATATAAACATTTATAAAAAGCATTTCAAAATGCTCCCACTGCCATACAGCTTTTTTTTGTTAGCTTTGATGTCAAGATGTCATAACCGCCACGTGAAGTAACACAGATTTTTGTGCCAGGTTGTGTCATGACACTTCACACTGATCACACTGATATGACATTATATATATATATATATATATATATATATATATATATATATAATATGCATAAATATACACACACACACAGAAAAAGCTTGTAACCCTTCACTCAAGGGTAAGAGAAAATATAGTTAAAACATAGTTATATAGTCATAGGTAATATGGCTTCTGTGTAATGGCTGTCAATGTTAAAATCTTCAGTACGTAACACTGTTATGTGTCATGTTTATGTTAACAACTGAGCACTGAGTTCAGGAGATATTGTACAGCTTTTGGAAGTGCCAGAAGTACCTGAGCTACAACTCACTCATGACAGTTTACAAAAGTCAACATGGAAATTGTTAGTACACAACCTTATATCAACGAAAGACTGTGTCAGGTCTATGAGTCAGGTGCTATGTCAACTTGACATAAAAATGATCAACACTATGCTTACATAAAGTGTTACTAATTTTCCAACATAGATGTGCGTAGATCCACTTCTTTACCAAGTATAAACTGCCCAGTTTTGGTGAGTCTCAGGTGCCCATTGTAGCATCAGGTTCCTGTTATCGGCTAGATCTGCTCATCTCTTGGTATAGGCTTTCTGCTCACCATGAGTGTAAAGAGTGGCCATCTGAGCTACTGTAGCCTTCCTGTCAGCATGTGTTTTTGTTTAACTGAAGCTCTTGGCCTATATCTCCTTGAATTATGCACTGACTGCATTAAGCACATGACTGGATGATTGGATAATTACATGAATGAGCAGGGGTACAGGGATTCCTATTAAAGTGACCAGCAAGTATATATTGGGTATTGTATAGCTATAAAACCATGATGGATTTAATCAGTGACATCAGTGGGGCAGCAGTAACCTAGTAGAAAACAGAACATGGGGGTCATGTGGGCTCTTTCTGATTTGTTCCATGCTTCATGCAGAAACACACTTTCCTCACAGCTGTAAAATGTGCTGCATTGTGTTTCTGTGCTGAGTTGATTTCCTAGAATAAAGATTGCTTATTTGAACCAGGCTTCCCTTTCTCGCAAATGGCAACGCTAATTTTATTTTTGTGGCGCTAGATGTCCTGGTGATGATTCCTGGAAATAGAGTCAGTAGACTATGGGTTTTGAATGCAGTTAAGGAGATAAGTTACTGTAATGTACATTAATGAATCTCTCTTTTGAACTGTCCCTCAGAAAGTGCTTATAGATGAATGTTTTGTTGCAGTTAGCTGTGAAGAGGCATGATTAATTATGAAAAGAAAATGATAAACTATTTGAGATACAGCCCTAATGTTTTCAATGTTCTTCTGTCCTTAGAATAAAGACATGGTGTGTATATTGGCTGTCCAGGATACTTATGCTGCGAGCCTCTGCTCCTTCCATGAAGATACTGAGTATTTTTTCTTTTTAAATAGACCTTTCAGATGTCAGGACTTAAGAGATTCCATTCTACACTTAATAAGTAATTGACCACATTTTATGTAAAGGTTGAAAACTGACAAAGTCTAGATTTAAATGGAAATTATGTGGGTATTCAGGTTTTTTTTTTAATGCAGTCAAATAGGGAACCTCTTACAGTGGTCCTATTCTGCCAGGATAATCAATTCATTATTAGCATTAAAGATGTTATTTTCCACCCATTCAGGACATCACTGCTGGCACTCCATGTTCCTATACCCTTTTCTTTTGTCAAAATGTCAAGACTGACCATTTAATGTTGCCATTTGCCATTTTAAACCATTTAAATGGAATCCAATGGAATCCAATTTAAACCATCTAACTTAAAATTAGTAATCAGATTATCTGACCTGACCTATCACCATGGAGGCCGTGTTCCATCGTAGCTCCACCCTGAGATGGGCTTCGAGGCATCCATGTACCTCTGAACCACTGGTCACCAACCCACTTCCTTGTGATCTACAGATCTACAGGCTTCATTTCCAACCACAATCTAGCAGACCTGTTTTAGTTGATCAAGAACTTCTTAAGGCAATGATTAGATGGTCAGATGGGTACAATTATGGTTGGCACTAAAGTCTTCAGGAAGGTAGATCTCCAGGAAGAGGGTTGGTAACGAATGCTCTAAACTGTTGCAAATATTAATGGACTCTCTCATCTTCACTGGTTCTCTCTAGGGCCCTGCGGTTGTTCTGTAAATCATTTAAAAACATAACCATACTTTGTTCTATAAATTTATGTCCACATCAGTAAAAGAAGCTGACTTGTTTTGATATTGTTCATCTCTCAGTAGAAACATATTGTTTGTACATGAATGTATGATTTAGGATGCATTTCTAGCATATGTCAAGGGTAAATGCTAACCATACATCTTAAGTGCATCAGTACCTTCAACCATGTTGATCCTATTCCATTTGATTCACCTACCATGGGGTATATTTACATAGAAATCACATCTTTTTTTATGGCTCTCCTTTTCAGCATTATCCCTGGAGTCTAGATGTTTCAATTTCTCAGTAGTTGTGGATTGTAATAACTGGAATGGGGTAACTATTAGCACTTTCACAGACATTTCATATACAGAATAAAAATGGCACAGTTACTTCAAAGTGACATAATTCCAGCAATATAATCAAAGCCTGGTATTATATATAGCACAATAAATATAACCATAATATAGAACCCAATATACTGTATAAATATATTATTATACACAAGTATATTATAACAGTAATAGTATCTACGCGATACACACAGTGGTACAGTGCTCCCAGCTGCAGGATCCCAGGTTCATGACCTCAGTTTTGTGTCTATGTAGAGTTTCTCTCTCTGTGTTCTCCCTGTGGGTTTCCTCCAGGTTCTCCAGTTTCGACCCACCTCTTAAAAACATAGGTGGACTGGCTAAGATAAATTGGCCCTAGATCTGAAGGTGTCTGTGAATGGGTGTGTGTGTGTGTGGTTCCCTGTAATGGACAGGTGTCCTATGCAGGGTGTATTCCAGCCTCATGCCTAGTGTTCCTGGGATACAATCCATGACCCTGACCAAGATTAATGAAAGTGAGTAAGTAATAACATTTACTTAACATAGAAGCTTCAATTGATATATACAGCATGACTGATTGAGACATGCACGTTTTGTAGAGGTTTACCATTAAAGAATTTTATTTATTTAAACTTTTAAACAAGAATTTACCTTCATTATCGTAATTATTACCAGTATGCTGCGACCTAACCAGGAATTTCAGAGGAGAATGAGGAAATGTTCTGTACAGTTAAATTGGAAACAGCATGCTTGTGAATGCCAGATAGTATAAGCGGTGATAGTATTAAGAATTCGTCATTTAATAATTTAATTAAAGTACCATCTACCGTCTAACCAATCTTGCCATATTAATAACATTAATAAACTATGTTTATGATAGTTTCACTGAAGCTGATTAAAATTGCATAATAATAAGATTGGGGGACGGGGTTGGGGTATCAGGGGGAATTACATCTTAGCTCATAAAATCAGATCCGCCTTTCTTTTTCTCCTCCTGTAGTAAACCTCCAGTACTTCATTGACTGTTACCTTGATGTCCCTGAACTCAGACAGCAATGTTGGTCTGTTTTCTGCCTGGGTGCTGTGCAATTCTCCCTAGTCTTGTAAAACTTCTCTCCACTTCACCAGTGGATATGGGAGTGTACTATTAAGGCAGAGAAGTTTAAAAATCAACCCCAGCAAGGACCTGACTTCCTTTTTGTGTTGGAAAAAGCAATGTAATATACAGGCCTGGCTTGAAGGTCAGTCCTCCCACCAGCCATGACAGAGGACTCATACACAGCGTATGAGTTTGTTTAATGTCAGTCACATGTTTCTGACACACTCCCTTATATGTCAAGGTCTCATGGATAATCAGCTATACTTCGCAGGCAGAACTCTTGCTAACTCTTGGAAATAATTGATTCATCTGGTTTAATGTTGTTGTTTGTTTTTTTTACCCCAATATAACATTGAGATAATTGTTAAATTACAACTTTTATATAAATCACAGTTTTATAATGCAACTAAGAAACCACAATGAGAGGACAATAAACTTTAAACCCCACTATTTACCACTGATGAAACAATAAACTTTATAGAGCTTGGCAAATTTATTCATTATTTTATTGAGTATTGTTCAGAGCTCTGCCTGTTAAATAAGGTTTTTCAACTCAAATGTGTAACAGTCATAAATGGGGCTGTTTGAATAGAGCATTCGGATAGATTGCATAAGCATCATGCACTGCATTACAGCATTAGCAAATCATCTAGAGTTTTGCCAGTGAACTAATTTGTTTTCTACATGCATCACAGTTACAGTTTCATGAAGTCAGATTAACTATTATAGAGTTTGTATTAATATATTCACTAATTCATATATGTTTTGTTTTGTACATGTTTTGTATTAATATATTCACTGATCAGCCTTATATTTCTAATCAAAATGAAAGCCTATGACATGACAGTGTTTGCAATAGGTGTCATGGCCCCCAGGGGCAATTCCACCTTGGGCCACTAGAGGGGACCCTGACTGTCCTTGCACAACTTCTTCTTCTGTTGTCTCACTGATTTCCTGCTTTACCATGCTCACCTGTTTGTTGTAGCCTTTCATAGGGAACTCAACATTCCGTGAGCTTCACGCTGTGGGAAGCACCTTTGCACGTTACCGATATCTGAAGCTTGTGTAACATGATGCCTATTTATAGTGATAAAAAAATGGCACCTGTGAACCGTGCTGTCAGCCTTATTATCTTCAGCAAGACTGCATGTCGGTCATTTGTGTAACGCTTGCAAAAAGACTCTTCATTTCCTCTCTATCTTTAAAAAAAAAGTGATGTGTCTAGGGATGGAGCACGCCAGGGCAGCCCTCGAGAGGTCTGGCTGTGCTCATTGTGAATGCTTACAATTAGGCAGCTCCGCTCGCATCTCGCTCTCTTCTTGGCCGAAGGGAGTTGGATTTCAGAGCCTCACGGATCTGGCCTGACTGCTGCCTAGGCAACCAGCCAGCTCAGGTACTGGGGATGTCGTATGGATCTGGAAGAGGAGCCAGAGACGAGCGCTGCTCTATGTCTTGCTCTGTCTTCTAGATCCTGCTCTCCAACAGATTTTGGAGTGCACGTCCCGACTTCTCATTACGCTATGGAAAGCCCAAAAAATAATAAATACCCTCTCTGACACTGAGGAGCCAGAATGGGGTGCCATTGCACCAAAAACGGTGAGCATCTCTCAAGAGCTGCTTGAAGTGATTACTAAGGCAGTTGAAAAACTAAATCTAGACTGGCCTGGGGAAGAAGAAGTAACTCATACCAAGCTGTATGAGTACTTTCTCCCCAGTGAAAATAAATCTCCTTTACACTGCAGAAAACTCCCCTTTTTCCAGAAGTGCATGATGAAATATCACACTTCTAGGGAAAACCACACTAGCCATATTTATAACCCCGCAATGTTGGATTACTCGGCCATCATGAGGAATGAACGGCATGTCTATTTACTGTAGCTATGCCAGAGGTGGTGGAGGTCCTTTCGAGCTACCTTTCTCCATCGACGGCAGGTAATTTAGGGGGGTCGACTTAGCCGTCCAAGCCATGTAAGGCCACCTCCTTGTTGGTGGGCAAGGCCTATATGGCAGCAGGTCTCGCTTGTGGGTCTCTGCATACAATGGCAATGTTGCAGGCCTACCAAACAAACCTTCTGAGTGAGCTCGACATACATTCAGCCAGTTCCTTCCTCATTGTGTCAAGTTCGCCCGGGCATCCACAAGTGGAGCCCAGGCCAGTCCTAGTGCGAGGGAGTTACAGAAGGCAAGTGTGGCAGCCCACCTCCCTCTGCAGGCAGCCAGGGGGACCTGGCAGCCACAGTTGCAGCCTGCTAATAGACCTGATCTGAGACTGATCATAAAGGCCAAGCAAACAAAGAAGGAGTGGTCCTGAGGGACCACGGAGGGACATATCAGGTGACGTGAGGTTGTTAGGGCAGTTAGCCCCCAGTACTACTGTAAAGCCTCCCCTAGCCAAGGCTGTCCCAAGTTTTTAGTGTTCTCTGGTCAGCAAGCTGTCTCAGGGCAATGAAAATCTGATGCTTTAACTCCAACAGAATGTGGAAGATTTAATGTCACTGAAAGACCATCTGGCAGTGTGGAAACTACTGCCAAATGTCTCTCCATGGTATCTGTCCACCTTAGAAAAGGGTTACCGGGTCCACTTCAAAGCTTAACCCCCCTGGTTCAGAGGTGTGCTCACCGCAGTAGTAAATACAGAGCAGAGCCTGACGTTAGCACAGGAATTAAGATCCCTCTTGGAAAAAGGGGCCATAGGGGCCACTGTTATTTCCTGGTCCGCAAAAAAGATGGAAGTATGCGGCCAATTTTAGATCTGTGTAATCTGAACTCTTACAGGTTCAAGATGCTGGCACTCAAACTTATCGTTCCACAGATTCAGTTTGAGGACTGGTTTGTGATGATAGATCTAAAAGACACATATTTCCACATAGAAATATTGCCGTCATAGGAAGTTCCTGAGGTTTGCGTTTGGAGGCAATGCATACCAATATCTGGTCCTTCCCTTCGAGCTAGCTTTATCCCCTCGCACCTTCACAAAGTGCATGGATGCTGTTCTGGCTCCTTGCGCCTCCAGGGCATCCATGTACTAAACTACCTGGATGACTGGCTAATTCTAGCGCGATCCAGGGAATCGGCATTTCAACATTGAGATTTTGTTCTCACCCACATGAGGGGCTTGGGGCTCAGGTTGAACCTCAAGAAAAATATGCTTTCTCCAGTGTAGAGGACAACTTTTATATGGGATTCTATTCATTTATATGGGATTCTACTATGATAAGGGCATTTCTATCCCCATCCATAGGGTCAATCCTGTCAACACTGAGCAAGATAAAGCTAGATCTCGGCATCACCTCTGCTGCTTATGGCAGCAGCAGCCAACATCATACCGTTGGGCCTATTGCACATAAGACAGTTTCAGTGGTGGCTGAAAAGTCAGGGGTTTTGTCCGAGGATGAAACCTCTGAGAGTAATCTGTGTCCCTTGGCAATGCCTGAGAATTTGAGAATAGGACACTCTAGGGGTGTCTCCTTATCGCAAGACAGTAATAAAAAATGCCTTCCTCATGGGCATGGGACGCGGTCTTAGATGGCTGTCCAGCTCATGGTCTCTGGAGTGGCCCTCATCTGGAGTGGTATATAAATCGCCTAGAAATGCAGGCCATAGTTCTAGCACTGATATTCTGTCTTCCTCAATTGAGAGAAGTGGTCTCATATATCAACCACCAGGGAGGGTTATGTTCATGCCACCTGTTCAGGGTGGCGTAACTAATTCTTCTCTGGGCAGAGGGAAAGTTATTGTCAGCAAGTGAAATGTACATTCCAGGCAACCAGAATGTGCGAGCAGATATCCTGTCGAGGATTTGAGGCTGTCATCCATATGGCAGAGGTTCAGCCAAGCGGAAGTGAATATGTTCGCCTCCGAGGAGACAACACACTGCCCGCTGTGGTTTGCCCTCACTACTCCCACACCATTCGGGCTGGACGCCATGGTGCACACGTGGCTGAGGTCACATCTGTATGCTTTTCCCCGATCGCTCTGCTCTCACAAGTTCTAGCAAGTGTTCACCAAGACTGTCTATGTCTGCTGCTAGTAGCACCTTATTGGCCAGCTCGAATATGGTTCTCAGAGATAATATCCCTGCTAGAAGGCACTCCTTGGGAGATTCCCGTCTGCAGGGATCAACTGTCTCAAGCCGGAGGGCTGATTTATCACCCTCAGCCAGAACTATGGAAACTGTGGGTCTGGCCCCTGAGGGGCACCAGCTCATAGATTCTAGTCTCACAATTGAGGTTGTAGAGGCCATGTTGAATGCTAGAGCACCAGCCATGAGGAACTTGTATGAGCTGAAGTGGTGACTTTTTGTCTCGTGTTGTGAGGAACATCAGCTAGACCAAGTAAACTGCACAATAGCTACAGTCCTGGAGTTCTTACCAGGGCATTTCTCAGTGGAGTTGGCTCCTTCTACAATCAGGGTCTATGTGGCCACCATTTCAACCAGCCACACCCCTATTGATGGAGCCTCTGTGGGGCAACATGGCCTTCATGGTGTTCCATGATACATTTAATGTTTTGGAAAAAATTTTTATACCTCTCTCCTGATCGATACCTTTCAACAGTGAGACCCTGTACAGGCTTTGTAAGCTGTTTGCAGACAGTGGCTTCAGCAATCAGATGAAACCAAGAAAATGTGGAGAAATCCTACAGAAACAGCTGATTTTTATTTGGCATTAATCAGAATAATTTTATTTATGACAGTTGCATGATAACTACTATTAAACATGAGATTTAATGTGATTGGTTCATTCTGAACATACATCTGCCACATTCCCAATTATAAAAGGGTGTGCAGACGTATGCAACCAGGTTATTGTAAGTTTTTTATTTTTCCTATTTTTTCCTAAAATGTTTCTGAGTGTTTTTCACTTAATTGTTATACATTGTACGTTATACGTTATTGTTAAAAGTTCTGATATGATTTACAGTCAGGTGGCTGTGGCTCAGGTGGTAGCGCGGGTTGTCTATTGTGCTCATAAATTTACATATCCCTTGCAGAATTTGCAAAATGTTTATAATTTTTTTAAGATAAGAGTTATCATTAAAATTTTATTTAGTTTTTTTTATTTAGTACTGCCCTAAATAAGCTATTTTACATAACAGATTTTTACATATAGTTCACAAGACACAATAATAACTGAATTTACACAAATTAACTAGTTAAAAAGTTTACACACATTTGATTCTTAATAATGTGTGTTCTTACCTGGATGATGAACTACTGCTTTTATGTTTAGTGATTGTTGTTCATGAGCCCCTTGTTTGTGCTGAGCAGTTAAACTGCTCACTTGTTCTTCAGAAAAACCTCCAGGTCATGCACATATCTGACCCCATTCCAACAGTGGCTGTATGATGTTGCGGTCCATCTTTTCACAGTTCTGAGTGACAATTGAGACAATTGAGGGTTTCATACACAACTACTGCATTGCAAAAGGTGCAAACATTCACTGATGCTCAAGGAGGCAGCATGATACATTAAGAGCCAGGGGGTTATAAACTTTTGAGCAGGATGATTGGTGTAATTTGTTATTATTTTGTTTAAAGAGCTTTTTTTTCATATAGTACTGCCCTTCAGAAGCTACATATTATATTTACATGTTTCCAGAAGATGAAATAATAACAATTTTACAATAACAAATAAAATAATGAAAGAGGCAGAGACAAAGAAGCTGACACAGAATTATTTCAGCAGCCATTATCTCTCAAATACCATGGTTACTTACCAGTGTTTAAAGTACAGAGGCTTTGTGTATGTTTTACTTCCTCATAACTGAATACCAACTCACACACACACACACACACACACACACACACACACACACGCGCACATTAATAGGTACCATTATACAAATATTGTTATGGTTATGTCATGATTGCGTTATCTCATTCCATTTTTGTTGCTCTTAATTTTAAAAAATCCTTGAATAGCAGTATTTAAATGTTTTCTTTCTGCTTAAATCAATGTCATTCATTTTTCCTGTTTTAAGCACAGTGAAGTGTGAATGTAGACCTAATTTAAACCATTATTTCTGCTAGTTGTCATGGTTTCAACATGATTCAAGATGGTTACATAGCGCCATGAGCATTGATTTAGAACTGTGATGAATTTACACTGAATCTACATTAGAGGCATTTCCTATAAGAAAATAACAGACCTCTGCCGACCAAAGGGAAACGAGTATTTTCTATGGCCATTGTTTAGTACAGTTTATGATTGTTTGGCATGAATATATCATTACATGTACCATAAAAATTTGCATGTGACATAAGCTGCCATTATAGCTACTATCTCAAAAAATTACAGTAATGCTAACATAGCACTCATATCACTTTCCATAAATTTTAATAGTGACTCACTTATGATCATATGCGACGTCTTCCATGACACGTTTTTGACTTGGGTATGTCAGACTTGTGATGTAGGGTTAAGTGGTACCATTTGCATTCATTTATTATGACATGGTTATGGCACAGGATTGAAGTAAAATGCTCACACAATAAAACAAGTAAGAGAATCAGTCTTCAAAAATCATTGATGTTGTGTTTGGTTCCAGATGAGCTGGTTTTAAAAATGTTTGAATTTTCCAACATAACAGTCTGTATGGGTTTACACAGAATGCTGCAAAAAAGTAGAAATTTCTAGCGAGTGGCTGTTCTGCAGGTGGAAACAGACAGACTGATTAATTGACGGTAAGACTATAATAATTTGAATAACCACTCTTTCCAACCATGGTGAGCAGAAAAGCATTTCAGAATGCACATCTGCATGGCACAAGTACATCATATGTTGTTGCTTTAAAAGTCACCAGATCTTAACCCAGTTGAACACTTATGAAAGATTTTGGACTGACATCACCAACACCGACTGAGGACATATCTTTTAGAAGAATACTATTTATCATTCCAGTACAATTCCAGAGACTTGTAAAATTGAAGTCAGGGAAGTTGTTCTGGTGGCTTGTGTTGGCCTGGGACTTTACATTATGTTGTTTTTTTATTTAATTTATCACCCATCTGTTGGTGACAAATTATATTCTAGCTGTTTTATTAACCAAGCCACCAGATAATTCACACATGGACATGGAAATGTTTTGTGAAGTCAAGTGATTTTTTATTAATTTACAATGCAGAAAGGAAAATAATTAACACACAATTCATTTGATGAAATTTGATGAAATTTTTTATGTCATTTGATTGTCATTTGAAACTCTTTTTGTTCTTGTCTCAGTCTCATCAGTACCCTGGTTAGCACATGCAGTACTTTGTCCATGACCAGCTTGTTCTCACCCCTCCCTTGCTGTTTTTATGAAATTTTCTATTAATATGACATGTGCAAGAGCATGTGTCTGAGCAAGGAAAAGCAAAAACAAAATTCCATATTAATTTATATTGTAATTCCTCAACTATGAAAGGAAAATGGGTAGAGCAAAAATCTTTTTTACATAATACTGTGGCAGGGAAAATGGCATTATTTACTTTGTGTCTGTAAAATAATACATGGGGAAAAGATGTGGTAAACTCAAAACCCTCATAGTGAATGTTTGGGGTGTGTATGAACAAAGAGTAATGGGCAAGAAAATGTGTTGGATATGGATGTTAGCAGTTTTCAATTTCTTCTGCCCTGTTTTTTTTCCACCTGACTGGGTTTTTTCTGATGTTAGAAGCACAATATTTGTGGCACTTTATTATTGTGTCTATTGGCAGTATATAAACTTGTTGACAGAGACATGACACATGAAGCAGTTGGTTTGGACACACATTATATTTTGCCTGATGGACTTCATTGTCATGCTGGCTTGAATGTTTTTGGTTCTCATGTTTGGAAACAACAGTATCAGACCTGACATCCCAAGATGTCTTTTTGCTTCCCCTTGGCTTGAGGTAATGATGCAATAAAACACCGCTAGCCAGGACGTAATTATCTTTTCTTCTTTCTTTCTTTTGTTCTCTAGCTGGCATTTGGACAAGGGTGACATTGGAGGCAATATGTTGCTGTGGGTGCCATTGTAGGTGGATTTCGAGAAATTTGGCTATATTCCTGAGGATCCATCTCCAGTCCCTCAGGTCATTTTCAGCTTGCTGATCACTGCCCCAAAACAAATACATGGAAGTCACTGTGAAATGGGAGGACAATGTTTAAAGAGGACTGAGTAGAGAGCCAAACAAAAATTGTGCCACTATTTCATTAGTTACAGACAGAACAGGCTGAACATTTCTAACTTGGCAGATATTATTCATGATCAAAGTATATGTTTCCAGTGTCCAGTCTCATATGACATGTCAATAAGTGTTAATAAATGTGTCATTTCACAATAACATATTAAACATGTGATTGAATCCAAAGTATGAAGGAATGCACAAAATAAAATGTATAAACAAATGAATGTTGGCATTAGTCTTCTAGGTAGGTATGGATTTGTGGCTGTTTGAAGTCAATTCTTGGATAAGAAAATGAGGTACAGTGAGTTCTAACTCCACTGCCAGAAGGTGATTTCCAGGAGATCCACAATTCATAGCAGGGCTTCATCAGTAAGATCAGCCTGGGAGCTTTCCATCACACCCCTCCCCCTAAAACACACAAACACACTCAGTCCTAAGCAACGGGCCTGATGTGGAATTTACAGGCAACACACAGCTGTAGGAGATCACAGGCTCTTGGGAGACCAGGCAAAAATCGTTCCGCATCATCCTTCTGCACTGTGTCAATCAATACAAGACTGAGCCAATCGATGAAGGCGAGGAAGGGCTGCAGGGCTGAAACACTTAGCTAGGATTTTCCGTTTTGTGCTGCATAATGTTCTATTCTTGCGTCAGGTCAGATAAGACCTGACATGTCACTCATATGTATATGTATGTATGTATGTATATATATATATATATATATATATATATATATATATATACACACACACACACACCATCTCAAAAAACTTGAATATCATAGAAAAGTTAGTTTTTTCCCGTAATTTAATTCAAAAAGTGGAACTTTCATATATTCTAGATTCATTACACATAAAGTGAAATATTTCCAGCCTTTTTTCGTTTTAATCTTGATGATTATGATGATTATGGCATACAGCTCTTGGAAATGACATACTGGCAAAATCCAGTATCTCACAAATATTAGAATAAAGAATTTATAATACAGCAAAGTCGAACTGTTTAAAAAAATGCAGACATTTTTACACATTTTTATATAAAAACACCCAAAGAAACTAAATGACGACCTTGGATAGATATTTCTCATTTTGCTGTTGCTTAAGAGCTTTAGCATGAGCATTTAGTTCCATGTATTAGTCATTACAGTGAAATGAAGGAACTCTGGCTCAGCTGCGTATGTGCCCACATCAGATGATCTTGTCTTGCCTGTCATCATGTTGCTTAATTTGTCACAAAGGAAAAGCCAACATACAGTGTGTTACCAAGGTGTTGGGCCACCACAAGCTTCTAGAACAGTATCACATGCATAGATTGGATCCTTGTCCAAGGCTGTGGAACTGTATACTGCAAGGATGAACCCCATTCTTACTGAAAGCTACTCCCTCAATTGTTGTTTTGATGATGGTGGTGGAGAGTGCTGTCTAAAACATTGCTCCAAAATTTCCCTTCGCTCCACAATTGGGTTGAGATCTGGTGATTGTGAATGCCATAGAATAGGATTTACATCAAACCAGACTGGGTTTATTTTCTCAAAATATGTCATATACCGTTGATATGCATTTCTAAAGTTGCATTTCTGTCTGTATGTGTGAGTATGAGAGGTAAAAAACAAAAAAACAAAAAAAAAACCAAGAATTCTGTATGCCCCAAAGCCTCTGACAGACTTTTATTTGTTTGGGCTGTGAGTGTAGTGAGACTGCCTATGCTGGAAGGAGATGACTGATAACGCAGCGGACAAAGGCATGACTAGGCCATGCTGGTCATTCCTCTAGCAAACAAACATCTCCCCATGAGAGTGACAGGAGACCCACTGTTATGACCAAATGGACAAGCAAATACCATTTCCTGGAGGCTGACAGGACAGAAGGTGTGTTGTGGGACATCTGAATCAATCTCATATTTACAGCATTGGTATTGTGTGTTATAATGGGATATGGAGGGTGACTCATCTGACAAATTCCTTTCTTTCCCCCTATGCCTAAAGCTGTGCATTTTAGATGGCAGCAGAGCAGATCCAATTAACATACAAATGGAGATTTGGGCACTTCATCACTCATTGCCATACTCGTTCATCATGCCTTTCCTTGCCACCCGTTCCCAATTTAATTTACTGTTTTTTTAACAAATGCACTGATTCATTATGACTGTGTGTGGAATCAGTTTCTGAAAGTGCAGAAGCTGCACAGACTTAGATTTTGCACTGCTGAATTCCACTGATTGCACATGATCTCATAATCTCAGCTTTTGCTGTACCCTCGAGAAGGTTTATAACATACAGTACTCACTCACTATCTACCTGCAGTTTCAAAACCTCTAAGATCCCCCCTGAAGTCATAAAAATCTGCCTTCCTCATAATTCAACTGGGGAGCACTTGTCAAACAAAAGTGTGTGTTGAGTTATTCATGACTCAAAACATGGAGACAGAGTGAGTGCATGAGAGTGCATGAGAAAGCTTGCAAGCAAAAAAGCCACTGGGATTGGATGGACGTGAGAGGGTGACAGAGAAGTAGTAGTGAAAATGACACAGGGACAGGAGAGTGGTGAGATCTCATACGGAAAATAAATAGTTTGGTAATGTATGGTACACATTATGCTAACTCCTATTAGCAACTTCATTGGTCCTGTAAAGAAAGTGTGAGATTGTCCCAACAGAGTTTAACACAAACCTGATCTCAAGATCAAAAATTTGTGTGAATTTTCATGAGACAATTAAAGGTTAAGGAACAGCATAAGCAGATGCTCATAGTTTGTCATATTTCATTACTGAAATACAGTAATAAAAAAGTATTGTTTCTTAATAATAAAACATTTTTTCTTGTTGCTATATTTATCAAGGAGAATTATGTTAATCTGTTAGTTGAAAGGTTGGAAGCAAACGAAAATCAGACCATGTTGTAATGTAAGTCTGGAATAGGAATTACACTTGTCTGTCTGTCTGTTTTTTAATTTGATTATGTTTACTCAGTCATGGCAGCCATAGTTGTAGTGGGAGAAACTACCTGTGTACAGTGGTGCTTGAAAGTTTGTGAACCCTTTAAAATTTTCTATATTTTTGTATAAATATGCAAAACATCATAACATTTTGAGAGAACCCAATTAAACAAATGAGACAAAAATATTATACATGGTAATTTATTTATTGAGGAAAATTATCCAATATTACATATCTGTGAGCGGCAAAATTATGTGAATCTTTACTTTACTTGTGCAGGTATAACTGCAATTAAACGTTTAAAGTAACTGTTGATCAGTCCTGCACATCGGCTTGAAGGAATTTTAGCCAATTCCTCAGTACAGAACAGCTTTAATTCTGGGATGTTGTTGAGTTTCCTCACATGAACTGCTTCCTTCAGGTCCTTCCACAACATTCTATTGGATTAAGGTCAGGACTTTGACTTGGCCATTCCAAAACATTAACTTTATTCTTCTTTAAGTATTCTTTGGTAGAACGATTTGCACGCTTAGTGTCATTGTCTTGCTGCATGACCCACTTTCTCTTGAGATTCAGTTCATGGACAGGTATCCTGATATTTTCCTTTAGAATTTGCTGGTATAATTCAGAATTCATTGTTCCATCAGTGATAGCAAGTCTTCCAGGCCTAGATGCAGCAAAACAGACCTAAACCATGATACTACCACCACCATGTTCACAGATAGGATAAGGTTCTCCAAACATAACACTTCTCATTTAAACCAAAAATTATATTTTGGTCTCATCTGTCCACAAAACACTTTTTCCATTAGACTTCTAGCTTGTCCATGTGGTCTTTAGCAAACTGCAGAAGGGCAGCAGTGTTCATCTTGGAGAGCAGTGGCTTTCTCCTTGCAACACTGCTATGCACACCATTTTTGTTCAGTGTTCTCCAGAAGGTGGACTCAGGAACATTAACATTAGCCAATGTGAGAGAGGCCTTTAGTTGCTTAGAAGTTACCCTTCTTTGTGACCTTGCAGACAATTACACATCTTGCTCTCGGAGTGATCTTTGTTGGTGGACTACTCCTGGTAGGGTAACAATGGTCTTTAAATTCCTCCATTTTTACACAATCTGTCTGACTGCAGATTGATGGTGTCCAAACTCTTTAGTGATGGTTTTATAACCTTTTCCAGCATGATGAGCATCAACAACTCTTTTTCTGAGAAAAGAGAAATCTCTTTTGTTCATGCCATGAAACACTTCCACAAACATATGTTGTGAAGATCAGACTCTGAGAGATCCCTGTTCTTTAGATAAAAAAGGGTACTTACTCACAAATTTGATTGTCGTCCCATTGATTGAAAACACCTGACTCTAATTTCACCTTCAAATTAACTGCTAATTCTAGAGGTTCACATAATTTTGCCACTCAAAGATATGTATTATTGGATCATTTTCTGCAACAAATAAGTGACCAAGTATAATATTTTTGTTTAATTGGATTCTCTTTATCTACTATTAGAACTTGTTTGAAAGTCTGATGATGTTTTAGGTCATATTTATGCAGATATATATATATATATATATATATATATATATATATATATATATATATATATATATATATATATATAAACTTTCCATCTCCACTGTAGATACCGCGTGTTGTTCCTGTCTTTTTCCTATCCTTTATTCCTCTTAATCCCTCTTTTTTTCTATCATTGCTTTTTTCCTTATTGTTTTCATTTTGGGGGATTAATGGTTTATTACTATCAGTGATATGGATGTCCCCAATATGCCAGTGGCAGGATAGTAATAATAATAAAATAAAATAAAAAGTCAAAAGGAAAAAAAATGTCCTTTTGTAAATGTGTGTGTATAAAGATTTTTATATAACATAATATAAAATTTTAATATTGCAGTGGTGCAGCAGTACTAAACTATTAGACCATGCTCAGTATTTCTGGGATGGGCTCCAGGTCCTCTGTGACCAGGATAAAGCTGTTACTGAGAATGAATGAATGAAAATATTCTCTAGTCAGTTGTCTTTGCTTCATGTGCTGACTAAATAATTTAATCTGAATACCTTCCACTGATCTTTCATTGAGCAAATAACACCATTTTATACTATTTCTATGCATTTGTTCAGCTAAGTTCGAGTGGTATGTAGCTGTAAAAAAATTAATTGTAGAAAATCTATTATTCATATGAAGGCAGTTAATTATGAATGGACATTCACAGCATAGGCCTAATGAAATTCACTTATAGTGGTAATTAATATGAGGGTGCCAATTCTCTTTGATGGTATGCTCTTTTGTGTCAGTGAGGAGTCTTCATGCCTACCAGCTACAACCTCCATCCATCAGCCCTGCTGACATTTACAAAAATGTCATCAGGTACAGTTCAGTGTTTGGCTATCCAAGACTTTTGCTCTTTACTGCTCTTCCATGTTGAACCTACACTGGTACCTTTTTAAAGTTATGATCTTTACATTTTTCAAGTTTTTCTTATAATTTTTATTTTTAAGTCATTCATTACTTTTCTAGATGTTGGTTGCATAGCAAGTCACATGATGTAGAAACAGGAAGTGTCTGTTTAGAAAGCCCTTAAGATATGGAAAGCCTCATTGGGCTAAGCCAGACACATCAATGGTGCCACCATCTTTTTTGAGCAACTTTTCAGAGTGACTCAACTGAGCTAAACTGAATATAACAAAGAACTAGGATTTTTGCCCGTATTTGCCAGAAAGTGTGATGACTCTATGGTATAGTCACAAAGCCAAGACTAACACTAAAGCTCGCCTACAGGAGCTCCACTCATCTCTCACCGAGGCACCCTCATTTGAAAGAGCTTTGGTTATAGGAAACTCTATTCTATGACATAGTGTAGCAATATAGCTTACAACAGGTTATGATCAACAGACTGCTGGAAGGTGAGTATGACTTTTTAGGGTGGGATAGTGTCCAATATAATACATAGTCTTAGAACAGGTCCAGTTAATAAGTGCCAATCTAGAGCTGACCATCTGCTAGCTGCCTTGAGGTATCACTCAGGTTTCTCCATGTTGTGTCAACCTTGATCAACCAGCAAGTTATTCAATAACAACAACAGAAAATGAGCTACCCATCTTTCTTTGTGTCCTGTAATTTGTGCTTTCATTCTTAGAAGTTGACGGTATTTTAATTTTTTGTTTGCATAGGTTATGAACAAAAGTGTATCCTTTGCCAAGTGAATTGTTCATGCTCACACGCGTTGTTAAACTTAGATGTAGCTGTTTAAATAGTTTTGTTTTCATCCTCTGTAGGTGTAGCAAGATCCTGTTATTCTCCAGACAAGTTCATACAAGTATCCTAATTAGAAGTATTGCATTTTTTTCTGGGCAGATAATCCATCCATCCATCTTCTACCGCTTACTCCTTCTTCAGGGTCGCGGGGGGACCTGGAGCCTATCCCAGGGGGCATCGGGCACAAGGCGGGGTACACCCTGGACAGGGTGCCAGTCCATTGCAGGGCACACTCACATACACAATCACACACCCATTTATACACTACAAACACTTTAGACACGCCAATCAGCCTACCATGCATGTCTTTGGACTGGGGGTGGAAACCGGAGTACCCGGAGGAAACCCTCGCAGCACAGGGAGAACATGCAAACTCCGCACACACATGGCCCTGGCGGGAATTGAACCCCGGACCCTGGAGGTGTGAGGCGAACGTGCTGAACATGAAGTGATTATGTGAAAATGGGAAATGCAGTGTAGCATTTTGTTACTGCTACTTTTTTCTGCTACTTGACAGAAAAAAAACGTAGCTTGTTACTTGAAAAGCTACATTATTTTGAAAATAGCTCAGCTACTACCATGCAAATAAAAATAGACTTAAGTTAATAGTGTCATTACTTGTAGTTATCTATTCACCACCACTGGCTACTTCTGTGTACAATTACTTATAAACATAATATTTTGCTTTGTGAATGACACACAGCTTCCAGATGACGGGCACCAGCTTAAAGTAAGGAAAGTGTAAAGGCATTGGACATTAGATGTTCAGTAACTTCCTCCTATTTAGCTCCAACAAGACAAAGGTACTTCTACTAGGACCGCAGGTAGCAACAAGTTAGCTTTCTATGTAGATTAAGTAGTAATTCTAGATGCACTTTCTGTTACATTACATGCAGCGATGAAAGGCTTGTGTGATTATTGACTCCAGTCTTTCATTTGACGCTAGATAATAATATTAGGATATTCTGAAAACATTGAAAACCATTGGTTTTCTAAGAAATATAACGTTATTACATTATGCAGATGTCTGGATGTTCCAGTAGGTGCATAAATAAGCTCCAATTAGTCCAGAATGCAGCAAAATCCTTACTAGAACTAGAAAAGTTGACCCTATCTTACCCACACTACATTGACCTGCAGTAAAATTTAGCTTTTGTTATAAAATAATACTAATGACCTATAAAGTTCATCAGATCCTCCTGTCAACTCTCTCCAGCCTGGGCTTCACCAGAACGGTTCTGCGCTGGGTGGAATCCTATTTCTCAGACAGATCCTTCAAGATATCATGGATGGGAGGTATTTCTGAAACTCAGCAACTCACAACTGGCATTCCACAGGGGTCAGTTCTGGGTCCACTGCTCTTTTCTATCTACACTACATCTCTAGGGCAGGTGATTGAGTCTCATGGCTTCTCATATCATTGCTATGCTGATGACACCCAGCTCTATTTGTCCTTCCAGCCTGACAATCCATCCGCATCCGCATGTATCTCTGCTTGCCTGTCGGACATCTCGGTCTGGATGAGGGAACACCACCTTAAGCTCAACCTGGCAAAATCTGAGCTTCTTGTCATCCCAGCTTGTCCCTCAATCAACCACAACTTCACTGTACAGCTCGGCTCAACCACACTCAAGCCAACCAGGATGGCCAGGAACCTTGGGGTGATTCTTGATGACAGCTTGACCTTTGCAGACCACATCTCAACAACTGCACGGTCCTGTAGGTTCATCCTGTACAACATCAAGAAAATCAGACCCTACCTCACCGACCAGGCTACACAGATACTAGTCCAGGCTCTTGTTATCTCAAAACTGGACTACTGCAACTCACTACTCTCGGGTCTCCCGGCCAGCTCCATCAAACCGCTTCAAAGGATTCAGAATGAGCAGCACGCCTCGTCTTCAACCAGCCCAAGAGAACCCATGTCACAACCCTCTTCATCTCCCTCCACTGGCTTCCTGTAGCCGCCCACATCAAATTCAAGGCCTTGATGCTCACCTACAAGACCTTGGCTGGAACAGCACCATGCTACCTCAACTCTCTCCTGAAGGCTTACATTCCCTCACACAATCTGCGATCAATCAACGACCGACGCTTAGTAGTACCTACTCAGTGCGGCTCAAGGTCCCTTTCAAGAACATTCAAACTAACTGTTCCTCAGTGGTGAAATGAACTTCCAACCTCACTTCGGACTGCAGAATCTCTCACCATCTTCAAAAAACTGCTAAGACCCACCTCTTCCGTGAACACCCAACCAACCATAAAAAAATAAAAATAAAAAACTACTCTGGCACTTACACCTCTACTCTGCGCACTTTGCTTCTTCTGGAACTCAATTAACGGATCTTGTATGGCAGCACTACTTGTATTGTTCTCTGCTTGATATCGCTTTGCTTATATTTTCTCATTTGTAAGTCGCTTTGGATAAAAGCGTCTGCTAAATGAATAAATGAATAAATGTAATGTAATGTAAAGTTCTCAAATTGTCTTGCTCCATTAACTGAGTGACAGTTTGGTCTATTATGACCAGGCTCTTTATCAGTACCTAAAATAATGGTGACTACAGTAATAAGCAGAGGTTTTTTATACAAAGCCCCTACTATGGAATAGCCTTCTAATTAGTGTTCAGGACTGAGACATAATCTCAATCAGGCATTTAGTTTCTTTGCTCTTCTCTTAGATAAATATACAGATCTTCGGTGGGCGTTTGGGGGGTTATGGGTATAGAGAAACCCCATGGGATCATGCAGGTTTGTTGGCAGTAGAGTAGTGGGATGCTGAATTCCCAGCATGCCCGCATGTCTGGGTTACCTTCTGTCTCTCCTTTTATTTATGTTGTCATAGATAGACTTGCTGGAGCCCCTGCTTGCACTCTCACAATGTACACCCTTTGTACTCTCTCTTTGTACCTGTGCTCTCGCTTCAACTGCTGTGGCTGCACCTTTGGATCTGCCTGATTCATCCTAATGTCATCCTAATGTTCAACTTCTGCTTGGAAATTCTGCACTTGTGACCAAATCTCTGGTAATGTGGATGGTTCCACATGATACCCTGAAGATTTGCACTTCCCAAAAACAGTTTATTCCCAAGTCTCGCCCTTGCTTCAATGTATAATCTAACCTGGATACTGTAGATTTGTACCTAAGAACTGGTGCTGTACTCATAAAGACTCTCCTGTGCTCATCACAGGACCCCAGTTCACAATATGCTCACACTGATCATCCTTTTAACACACTTAGTACTAAATTATTATTATTATTATTATTATTATTAATAATAATAATAATAATAATAATAATAATAAACACAGTTTACCTGAACATTGTTCAGATTTTTATTAAATAAACACAGTCCTGTGCACACTGTCAGAGCCACAATTCACAGACCATGCTGGCAGTACTACCATTTCTACTTCTGGGATTTACTGGTGTTGGATCGATATTTAATTAGCTTTTAGGCACACCAACTTTGTTTAAATCCGAATGCAGATACAGAGATGGATATTTGGAGTACTAAACAGATATAGTGGATATAGTGAAACAGTATAGTGAAACAGATGGAGCTGCCCTCATTAACAGCATTCTGCCTTAGTTTAATATTAAATGGCTCATCAGATGATACAGATTGCATGTCTGCAATTTTTTTTACACCTGTTGGTGCTTCCTTTCTTTATGGCTTCTTATCTATGAGACTGCAGTATATACTGCAATTCTGCACTTGTT
This sequence comes from Ictalurus furcatus, assembly GCF_023375685.1. NCBI lineage: Eukaryota > Metazoa > Chordata > Actinopteri > Siluriformes > Ictaluridae > Ictalurus > Ictalurus furcatus. The sequence goes on from NC_071275.1 coordinate 13,142,307, forward strand.
CTCTTTTTCCCCCACCCACTCAGTCACATTTTGCTCCCTTCTCTCTCTCTCTCTCTCTCTCTCTCTCTCTCTCTCTCTCTCTCTCTTTCCTGAATTTCTTTCCCCACATTGCAGCATTTACACTAGAAGCACTGATAGATAATCATGTGAATGCAGAGGTGAAAGCCAGAACATTCATTTACGATAAACTGCCATGGGCATATAAAGAGAAGATAAATTCATGGAATGAAAGGACAAAATATGAGGAGTAGTGGCACTGCAACATGCATGCTCCTTTTTGCCCTTTTGCCCTGGTAGGATTGTGAAAAGCAGGGGTTGTTGGCGTAGGCTGCACAGCTGCCTACTCTTTTGCCAAAAGCTGAACACAGGGAGGCGGAAGACTCTGGAAGAGAAGCTTAAATAATGGTTCTGATTTGGAGCTCAGCAACTAAGCAACAAGTCATGAAATTTGAAAGAATGTTGCCAGATCTAGGGACCTCGGATGTGATCTACATGTAAAGTGGAAAGATTGTTATTTCAGAGTGAAAAAAATACCAAAATGGGATCAATAGAGCGAGAGAGAGAGAGAGAGAGAGAGAGAGATTCTTTGGTTTGACTAACTCTTTTGTTTGATTGGCTTATTTAATCATTTTAATCTGTACATTTAATCAGTTAATTATTTTACAAAATATTTCCAACTCAGTGAGGAAATAACGGTTACTGAGAGCTCATTAGCATTTTTTGACGAAATGGTTCAAGCACTCAGAGAATGCCTAAAATGTGTGTACTACCCATTATATATCGGGAAACACTTGGAGGGACAAACCAATACAAAGAACCTATAAGAGTACTAAATTTAACTTTTTTTTGTGCGTGCCCATTGTGCCGTTGTCACGTTATGGATGTAATGGAGGTTAGAACGGATGCAAGTGCAGATAAGAGCTTTTAATAAAGAGAGGCAGGCAGACTAATCCAAATCAGGAGACAATAGCACAGTCAAAAACAGGCAATGGGTCAGGCGATCCGCAAACAGGCATAAACTAGGCAAGGCAAGAAACGAGACCAAGAACCAAGAAACAAGATCAATGAACATGAAACAAAACGAGGAACAGGGTACAAATTCTTGGTCTGGTGATAACACTCAATACTTTGCCAAGTCTTCAAACAGTCTCTTTATACTATGATTGTTAGTGCTGTGAATTTGATGCAAGTGTGCGTGATTAGAATGAATGTGAGTGTTCTGGGAATTGCAGTCCATGTTTGTAGGCCTCAGTGGAGGATGGGAAATGTATTCACTGGTTTGCTGTGATATGATAGCCGTACTCCACATATTTGTTTAATCAGACAATCCAACTAATGAGCTAATTATCAAGCTCTTTGTGGTCTGGTGTTTTGCTATATATAAAATGGAAAATGGACTGGAACCACTCATCTAACCCTATTCTTATAAAATAATCACCATTATACTCCTATAATGATCTAAGGATTTTAGATCACCACCAGACAAAATATTATTTTGACTCCACAGTAAACTGTAATACAACATGCCCATATTCGTTAAAAACAGAGCCAGTATATGAAGGGTTTTAGGAGAGCTACAGCATTGTTCAGGTCTTATCTGGAGGACACCTTAAGGTCACGACTCACTTTGTGGGGTAGATGAGCTGTCTACTCTAAGCTATAGAAAATGATCGTGGGATGCCATATTACCATTCAATACGTGGAGGTCTATTAAAGACAGTGATGGTAGGGAGGACAAGCAAATAGGAGAGATCTCCTCTGTTCCTGAGGGATAATGTGAGTGTGTCCTAATAATAAAAATGATTTGATACCCACAGGTGGCGAATTATGCTGTGGGGACATTTGGCTGCTAAGATTTGGATCTGCTTGTCCCCTTATCGTTCAATGTCACTGCAAATCGATACAAAATTATTCTTACTGATCACCTTTATTCTATAGTAAAGCATTTCTTGCTGGATGCTTGTGAGACACAGGGCACAGAAGGATTGATGAATATGAAAATTATGCAAATTATAAGCTATGGTGTTCACAGTCACCAGATCTCAACCCAATAGAAGAACCTCAACACAACTCGTGTTAGACATTTCTCTTCACAACTATCATTAAAACACCAATTGAGGAATATCTTTTGGAAGAATGATGTTGATTACACAAGCATAGTTCCAGAGACTTGGTGGTCTGGTGGCTCTTGGTGTTCTAAGCGACCATGCATTATTAATTTTTTTCTTTGTTGTTTTCTTGTGATCATGACTTCATTTTCTCATGATCTCGACATAACAAAAGTTATTTTCTCATGATCTCAACATAACCAAAGTTGTTTTCTCGTGATCTCGACTTAATGTTCTTGTGATCTTGACATAACCAAAATCTGTTTTCTCACAACGTAATTTTACTGGGAGAAAATCTCACGCTTTGTGAATGGGACTGGTGTGTTACATGCACGTTCGCATCTTTGCCATCATAAATTTAATAACTGCCTGCTGTAGAGATGGACTTTATCTCCACATTAAAAGAGAGGGGTGTCCCCTTCTCAAGTGTCAGACATTAACTTGGAAATCGTCAATCCTGCAGGGATGATGTATGTAGGCCACCCCAGAAGTTAGCAACACCCTGGTTGCCTCGACAAAAAAGCAGATAGAATTTTTTTCCATTGGCTTTTTGATTATTGCAGAAAATTAGCTCTGTGACCAATAAAAGTTCATGATTCTTAAATGTTGTATTCATTAAGATAAGATTCATATGATTTTGAAGCCTAGATACAATCGCCAGTAATAAAAATCTAATGTTAGGCTATAAACTAACTATACGATGGTCGCATGACTTCAACATCACCACCACTATGCTTCCGACAACTCTTTCAATCTTAATTTTTTTTTAAAACAATACAATTGGAAAATGCTATAAATTGATAAATCTACGAGTTGGAAAGTTTGAGTTTTAAGAGCGTGAATATAAAGACAACGAGGCTGTAGTAGAGGAGTTTTCCTGTTCGGCGTGATGACACTTAATGTCCCCGACAAACTCTGTAGTCCCATTTAGCCACTTGTTAGCAACCGTCTTTTTCAAGACACGTAAAAGCTTTTAAAAAAATCTTGTGTGAGGTGTTACTGATGTATTTTATGCTGTAGTATAAAATGTGAGCATATATTGAGCTTGTGTTAACCACAGACCTTATTTCAGGCATTTAATAAAAAAAACCCATTCAAAAACCCCATTGACTTCGGGACGATGGATGTCCAGTACATAGGAAAATTAAGTCAAGATCACAAGAAAACAACTTTTATGTCAAGATCACGAGAAAATTAAGTTGTGATCATGAGAAAACAAAAAAAAAATTTCATAACACATGGCCACTTAGGGCTTCCATATTTATTTGACTCATCGTTGTATTTTAAATATGCAACAACATAATATCAGACCATTATTTAATATAATTTAAAAGATTCAAAGATGTGAGTTAAAATAATGACTGCATTGCAACTGCAATATTTTAACACATAAAGCATTAAAGCTGATGGGAGCATTATTTGCATCAAGAAGACCAGTGCTCTGTCATCTCTTGAAAACACTGTGGCATGTTTACTGCAACCTGATGTAATTTTATTCATCTCTAGTTAGAGATCCACTACATTCCCCGCAGTCTGTGGTTCTCCATAAAATGAAGGAGTAAAAGATTAGCCATTAGATAAGTAATGTCTAATTCACATTCGTTGGTGGAATGCCAAAACCTTTGAACAGACTTTTTTAAATGAGTTTCTTCACTCTTACTCTAAACGAGAGAGCTGCCAATCACTCTGGATGTCCTGCTCCAGAGCCTCTGAATGAAAGATTCATTCATCCTACTGTGTAATTCAAATTTACCTGTATATAATGATTTGATGCATATAATAAGAAATATGAAACAGCTTTGATTCAGGTAGCACGCAGGAATCTAATACAGAACTTGAATACATTTTTATCTTTATGACTCTTGGCATGAAAGAGACATGACATAAGTCAGTAGCGGTGAACATACCAGGACAGTGTGTATCTTAATGAAAGATTGGAGCTGGAGACCACAAGACATGCTGACACGCTTTATTCTGTGTGAGCTCAGGTGACAGCAAGTGATAATTTTCTATTTTGCAGATATTTTTTTTTCCAGACACTTCCATGATGGACTGTTTCTCTTTACTGCTTATGTTCATCCATACTCACCTCATTCTTTTTCCTGTATTTGCATTTTCATGTGTTGCCATTAATATTGGGAAATAGTAAATGTACACCTGATCTTTACCAGTTTATGTAAAAATCATAATATGGATGCAACAATGTATTATTGTTTATTTTCCATTTTCACTTGAGTATTGTTACATGTTTGCCATTTATCCATTGGATCCAGAGCCTATCCTGCGAGTGCTGAGAATGAGGCAGGAATACTTGACACACAGGGCACCATATACACACATTCCTACACTCATTCACACATAGGGGCAGTTTAGTCCATCTACCTGAATGTTTTTGGGAGGAAACTGGAGAAGAAAACTCATGCAAACACAGGGAGAATATGCAAAACTCCACACAGACTCTAACCCAAGCTCAGGATCAAACCAAGGAACCCTAGAGCTGTGAGGCAGCAATCCTACCAGCTGCGTCAGCCAATTTCAGACAGCAAAATACTAAAGAAACAACAAGGTATATTTATTCCAGATTTACTATTAAGGAATGCCTTCAAAAACATGCACATGATTTATTATTATGATCCATAAAGCACCATGGATGTGTGGATGCAATGTGTGGATCTGTAAAGCAGTGTGGATGCAATGTTTTGTTCCACGCAAGTAGATACACACCTGAATTAAGATTCAGGAAATTAGCAATGCTTACGCCAACTCTGTATGGCCATCCAACTCTGCTTGGATGGCCACTTTCAGAATGTACAAATGGTTTAGATGAAGTGTTCATGAAGGGGAAAAAATTATTACAGCAGATTTAATTGCAAAATGTGTAAATGGGAATCTGTGCCATGCAATTATTGTTCCTATTCCTGCATTATTAATAACACAGTGCTGCTATTATCGTAACAGACAAGTCTGTCATTATCTCAAACTACATGATGGACTACATAGATTTGCAAATCTTCAGATCTTCAGCCATCTTTTATACTGTCAAGCATCGGAATACACTGAGAGAACTCACTGTCACACGGGATATATATTGCATTTAATATTATATATTATTTATTATATTATACCACAGGTGGCTGAATCCTCAAAACTAATTGGCCAGATGCTGTTGATTAATTTCCTATGACAGCAGCTCAGACAGTAGCGCAAGCTATAATTCAAATCACAGGTTTATATTAATGCACTCGCTCTAATATGTAATTGTTTCTATAATAACAACTCATTAAAAGGGACTTGTATGCTGGACGATCCACAAAATCCAACCCTAATAAAGAAAAACAGTGCTGTTATTTAACATATAAGCATTTATAAGTTATGTGAAGAAACATTTATTTAACATTTATGGAGTCTCCAGTGTCAGTGCTTTATAACAGTTATTAAGTTTTCCATCCATCCATCCATCTTCTATACCACTTATCCTTACTTCAGGGTCACGGGGAACCTGGAGCCTATCCCAGGGAGCATGGGGCACAAGGCGGGGTACACCCTGGACAGTGTGCCAATGTTATTAAGTTTTCCACTATGAAAAAGTCTTTAAGACAGAGGATTCTTATTAACTTCAAGAGAGAGAACATTTATAGCTTCTTTAATGTGCAGTTCCCTCCGCTTATATTGGCACCCTTGGTAAATATGAGCAAAGAAGGCTGTGAAAAATTGTCTTTATTGTTTAACCTTTAGATCTTTTGTTCAAAACATTCACAAAAATACTCTGCTCTCATGTATATCAGACAATTGCAAACACAACACAGGTTTATCAAAAAATATATATTTGTTATATAATATAGGTGTGCAACAATTATTGGCACCCTTTTAGCCAATACTTTGTGCTACCTCCCTTTGTCAAGATAACAGCTCTGAGTCTTCTGCTATAATGCCTGATGAGGTTGGAGAATACATGGCAAGGGATCTGAAACCATTCCTCCATACAGAATCTCTCCAGATCCTTCCAATTTTGAGGTCCACACTGGTGGACTCTCCTCTTCAGTCCACCCCACAGGTTTCAAGTCAGGGGACTGGGATAGCCACTGCATGACCTTGATTTTGTTGTCAGTAAACCATTTTTGTGTTGATTTTGATGTATGTTTTAGATCATTGTCCTTCTGGAAGATCCAACCACAGCCTATTTTAAGCTTTCTGGCAGAAGCAGTTAGGTTTTAATTTAATATCTGTTGATATATAATAGCCCCAAAACATTAAAGACCCACCACCATATTTAACAGTGAACATTTACATTTACATTACATAAGGTACTTTTTCACATGGCACAAGGACATAAGGTACTTTTTACTGTATCAAAAACTTCCAGTCATGTTTTATTCATTACATAATTATTAACTGTAGTTTGTAACATATACAGTATTGTCTTCATAAGGAGCAAATAAAGGTGTTTTTATAGAACTTGAACTTGTAGAGATGTTCATTTTTGGGTGCGACTAAAGTCAATGTGTATCACTCTCCCTATATCTGCATGAGTAATTGTGTTCATGGGTTTTGGGGTTTTTTTGCATTATTTGTACTCATATTTACGTATGTGTTTCTCTGTGTGAGTGAGTTGTAGAGAGTCTGCGAGAGGCAGAGTCACCAGTGATAAAACAAATATCCAATCAAGTGATCAGTAATGCCAGATGGCCATAGACATATTGTGTATGGATTTTTTCATTGACCCTATTGTCCCTATTGTCTGATGCGCCCTGATACCCACTACAGGGATATTCCCAGTAAACATTTTCTATCTATCTGCTATCTGAAAAAACAATTTTAATTCATCTTTCATATTTATATAAGCGAGGCGAATCAATGTGAAAAAAAAAAAAAAGCAAAACATTTTCAAAACATGTCCCTGCTTTTGTTCCAAAGAACTGATCCACACCCTGTCCTCCATTCTCGCAGGGAATCCCAGCAGCTCTTCACTTTTTCCTAACGTCACAACCCGGGAAGTGCTGGTCTCCCTCCAGATTCCAGGGTCGAAGGCTTCTCTGCTGTCCAACTTTTCCTCCCTGTGCTGACTCAGTCTGCCTCCTGGCAGTTCTGTTCTCTGTGGCACCGCACGTCAACAGTTGGCCATTTGGAAGAGGAACAGCTTTAGAGCAGCAGTGGGAGGCTGAGGACGATGCGACAAACACTCAGTTGTGCTGATTCTCGAGCTGCGGCAAAACACAACACAATGAAAAAAAGAAAGCAGACTTTACAAGCGATTAAGAGAGATATTCACTGGATCGGTTTAGACCCAAGGGAAGCATCGAGCCATCAGTAGGTAGAGACATGATATGATTCCAAAATAAAACCACCTAAAACAAAGTGTACCTTAGTGTTGATCCCTGTGAAGCATTAACAAAAATGAGTTTGCGAATCAGAAGCCATATGTGACTTGCATGACATCTACACACCTTAAAGTTCTGCAGTAGTCCAGCTCATCCCCTTCTGCATATATTTCCTTAATGCTGTATTCACTAAAGCTGTATGTTATGAGACTTTCATCTAATTCCAGATTTTAGCAGGAAACACATTTGCTGTTTTTGTGCCTCCGTAATGGTATATTCAGGCACTGACTGCCAGTGTTTGTTTGCCCCTAGTGCATCAATTTGAATGTAAGTAGCTTTTATGCAGAGCAAGCAACCAGCTCAGAAATGCTCAATCGAATGCAATGACAAGTCCTTGCTAGGAAGACCTTTTATGGAACCGGGTGATTACATTAGTGCACGAGGTTAGAGGTGATGATCAGTAAACCGGGGAAGATTAATGTGAGTAGGCAACACTCACATTGAAAAAAAAAAAAACAACTTTTATAATGAAATGATTATCCAGGCTTGGGAAGTCCAGTGGCTGGAGTTCCTTGCCCAGGAATCAAACCCAGGCCACAGCAGTGACAGCACAGGATCCTTAGCCACTAGACCAGCAGGGTACACGTTCTGTGAAATAGGACCAACTAAATTCATTAGAATATATTGTGGGAAGTTACAAACAAAAACAATAGTTGATGCCAGTTTTGAACTCGAGCAATGTAGCTGAGGTTGAGGAAATGTCAGAGCCAGATTTCACACACCGTGCTGATTTTCTAGTATTTTCCAGTGTTTCTGGGGGCATACTGGTAATAATAATAATTTTTTAAAAATAATAAAAATCAAACAAACAAACAAAAAACCCCATAAAAACCCTAACTTTCAGTTTAGGCTGTACCCACTTCAGGTTTAAATTAGAATACAGATACAGATATGGATATTCGTAGCTATAAACAGATATGGATACAGATGTAGACCCCCTAGATAGCATATACTGTGATACACTCAAAAATGTGACATACTTGCAAATGAACATGATACACTTCGATGCTTTATTGACTTTATTTCCTCTAGATTATCCGAGCGACATAGTAGAAGCTTTATACAGTATATTGTTGTCAAATGCTAATGCTGGTTCATTGACAGGTCATTCGATTACAGCCACTGGAAAAGATGAATTCCTAAGTACAGTATTCTGTAATGGAGATTTTATCACCCACCAGTCTCTCTCAGGCAGCGCAAGCACATAATCATCATACTGCAGTTGGATCAACATGCAAGAAGAGAGAATGCTTGTGAGATGGCACTGTATGTCCCAATTCTCTCTTCTACTCCACACATGGAGGAGAGATCCCTCTTCAAGACATGTTTTGCTTGCTTTTTTCCCTTCTCATTTTAGCCATCTCCCTACACTGAGGACAGGCATCTTCTTTTGGGAATGACACCTCTTTTCTAAACTTCCATAGAGAAATAATTGTGTCAGATGCAGCTGTGAACATGTATGAGAGTCAGTATTCTTTGCCACCTGTATTATTCACGTCTTGCTCCTCCAGAGATCATTTGTGAAAGCATTGATGGAATACACTGGAGGAAATATCTAGAGGAAAGACTGCAGCTAATGGCCAGTGGATTCCTGGGGGAGTTCCCCCTTTTGATATACATGACTATGGATGTTTTATGAGGCGTGTCATAATGTTCACATAGCTGAAAAATATCTAAGTGACTGCAGCATGCAAACACAGCAATTCCACTGACAGACTTATTAACATATAAAGGAGTTTGTGTGGGCCATCTAGTCTCCCAGAGGCAGATTCTGAGGAGGATTGTTTTTGATCAACTTACCCCAGCAATATGCATCTAATACATTGAGAAAAATATATCAAATGCTAATTCATCATCCATATAAACCTGATTAATATTTGTTTTTGTGCCTGTGTACATACTTATGTCAATATTCATATGGATTCATGATCTTTACAAGGTCCTCATAAGGACAGTAAGACAAATCTGTGTTTGAGGTTTGTGTGTGCATATGTTGGTGCGTATTGAATGGAGCTTGTTCTCCCTCAGCTGCAGTATCTTAAGCTTTGATACTGGCAGCTGTATGAAGAGCTTGAGCTCTACTAGTGTTTGATGCAAGCGCCCAGGCGCAGGAGTGTGTGCGTATGTGCATGTGTGTGTAGCCTGCATATTAATGACGAGTCAGCGGTGCTGAGCGTGGGAGAGAGGGGGAAAGGTCTAACACAGCCTACGTTAGTGATGTTACTCAAGAGACGCTCCGCAGCAACAGCAACACAATTTCACACTTTACTTGTTGAGGCAGAGGGACGGAGGTTTAAACATATCACAATTCCAGCCAAATGTTAATTCATACACAGGGTATGGTGGTGTTTGCTTGGTTCTAGTCTACTTATGTGGAAAGAAGGTTATTTTAGATTAAAATGGATCTAAAGTCTGAGTTTCAGTGTAGAGGTTTTGTGAATCCAGTAGATTCCAGTATCTCCAATGGCATTTCACATTTTATAGAAATTCACAAAATGCATAGGAATTCTAACAATAAACAGATTTTGTTGTGGATATTTTACACCTATAACAATTGTGTGGTGGGTCTTCACCACAGTTGGGTTTATCTGTCTATAAAATACAGTATATTGAAACTTCTACATTATGAAAAAGATCAATATATTTATCCTGAATGACATGAAATGTTTTAAATAACTTTCTAAACTTGCCTAAGCTTTCTGAAGAGATTGTGTTAGGTAGATAGCGAGATATTTATGTTTTAACAAACACAAATGAAAAATTATTTTCAGTCTGCCAAAAAAGACATTTAAATGCTAGTGTCACAAAATGGTGGAGATGGATATAAATGCAGGCTTTTAATGAAACAAAAGACAACCAAAAACAAACAAAGACAAAACAAGTATCACATGTAGAGAGAAACTAGTAAGCGCTAGGAAACCATGACACCAAACATACAACAGCTTAGCAACAAAACAGAGGGTGTGTCCCAATCTGCTCCCTAGTTCAGTAGTCAGGGCACTGATCAGGGAGTCAGCCATTTTAAGGGCTGTCTCAATCGCAATATCCTTCCAGTGCACTAGAACATTCATTCTCTAAACAAATCCCACAATGCACTGCAAAAACCAAAGCGCATCGATGCTCACTATGTTCCCTTAATGGAAATGATGTCATGTTTTCTGAAGCCTTTCAACTCCAAAAGAATGGCGGCTCTCAGCTAACTTTGTCTTAAAAAATAGCTTGATATCATTGTTGTAGTTCTCAAATAATTACTTACGTTAGAGATTTTAAGTTTATTTGACATCCAATATATGGTTTGTGTGAGTCTAATAGCTTTTAAGTGTTTAATGATTTAAAAAAAAAAATCCATTAGCTAGCCTACAAATCTGCTTCAAGTTCCATGACAGAAACATGTGTGATTAAGCTAACAAATTTATATTACATATAATGTCAGAAAGGTAAAATTTTACAACGGAAGTATGTAGTCATGTCACAGGAAATTGAGTCATCAGTGTCCCAATGTGTAGTGAGCCAGTGTCTTTACCAATGCCCGAACTAGTGTACACGATATGCTGCTTCACGCCATATGGAGCTAGGGAGCCGATTGAGACGCACCCAGGGACCACTAAGAACTTGTATAAGGAAATTAATAACGAGGGAACACAAAACAGGTGAGTACACTCATTAGGCATGTGATGTCATGTTATTTGTAGTAGTCTGATGGGTCTAATGCAGGGGTAGGGAACTTTTGTTCACGAAAGAGCCATTTGTTCATTTTAGGTTAAGGCATTTTTTTTTTTTTTCGAAAGAGCCACTGCAAAAATTTATATTTTACTATTATACAAAAAACAAATAACAATAACTTTATTTAGGTCCATAGACAGCTCAAAAACAAATATGCATCAAACATTTATTCATTTAGCAGACTCCTTTATCCAAAGCGACTTACAAATGAGGAAATACAAGCAAAGGAATATATCAAGTGGAGAACAATACAAGTAGTGCTACCATACAAGATTTTTTATTGAGTTCTAGAGAAGAAAGGTGCACAGAGTCGAGGTGAAGGAGCCAGTGTAAGTGCAGAATTATTTATTTATTTTTTAAATATATAAGGGGGAGAGGATTAAGTTAAGCGTTCACAGAAGAGGTGGGTCTTTAGCTGTTTTTTGAAGATAGTGGCAGATTCTGCTGTCCGGATTGAGGTTGGAAGTTCATTCCACCATTGCGGGACAGTCAGTTTGAAGATTCTGGAAAGGGCTCTCGTGCCTTGCTGCGTAGGCACTACCAGACATCAGTCATTAACTGATCAGTGTTAACTTAACAGGTTGTGTGAGGGAACATAAACCTCAAGGAGAGTGTTGAGGTAGGGGGTGCTGTTCCATACAAGGTCTTGTATGTGAGCATCAAGGCCTTGAATTTGATGCGGGCAGCCAGAGGGGTACAATAGGTAGCATGTTGCAATATGGATTAATTGTGCAGACCTTTCACTTTGAGTTTCCACCTGAGTGGCATAAAACCTCTTCTATGTGTGTGTGTGTGTGTGTGTGTGTGTGTGTGTGTGTGTGTGTGTGTGTGTAGACAGCTATCAATGATCTGCAATGCAATCTTGCTTACACTGCAGAGATAGCAAGTTATAATGTCTCAATGCCAATAGAAATTAGGGAAATTTAGCCGATAGAACCAAACTCACTGATTTAATCAGCAATTATTTCAGCACCAATGTCCTGTAAGTGCGAATAGTGATCAGATGAGTCAAGAGCGATAATGAGGCTCCTGTTCACCAAATCCTGTGACTGACATTTACCTTAGGAAATGAGACTCAACAGACTGATGTGCATGATCAAAGTGATTACTTATTTTCCATCCAAGATTGTATAATCTTATATGTGCCACTAATGTTGTTTTCACAAATAAATTACATTACAAATGTAGTAAGCAGTGTGTTTGCTGGATACAGCCTGTTTTCTCAGGATATTAAATCAGGTTAAGATCATTCCAAGATAACAACCAAATAATGGAGATATCTAGTTTATAAGTAAATATCATTCATTTTAATACTCTATAGAAGTTGCTCGTTTTAATTAAAAAGAAAAGTGAAGACTGAATTTATATACAGTATGAATGGATGGGATGTCTGAATAGTATGTTAGTCTGTAGGCTATGAATAAAGTCTTCAAAAAAGAGAGACAGTAGTTATGGTCATATATTATTTTTTATATTTTATTTATTACACATTAAATATTTAAATAACAGTTGCTTTTAGACAGTCGATGTGTTTATGCTTTTCAGTGGAGTCAGAATGGAATCCTTATATAATGTATTTTTTTGTCTGTTTGCATTTCTAATTGTAGCTAAGGTACATGCAAAAGAGAAACATATTTTTCTGTTGTTTTCAGAGGCTGATATAATAGACAATATTATTTGATCATGTGAAGAATATCTCAAAGAAATAGCTAATTCTATTCCATTGCAAATTAGGTTTATTTTCAAAATGTACAGACTTTCAGCTGTTTCCAATGAACAAATCAAACAATCAAAATAATTCAACACAATGAATGCTTCAAGTGGTTTCCCCAAATTCAACTGAAAATGCAACTTATAATGATTTCTTCAGTATCAAAATTATTCAACCCCTTCATGGCAAGCATTGAGTACTTAGTAGAGCACTCTTTTGTTGTAATGACCTGCTGCAAATGAGATGCATAGCTTCTGGCAGCACTTCTGAGGAATTTTAGCCCATTCCTCATGAGCAATGGCCTCCAGTTCAGTAATATTCTTGGGTTTGTGTGCTGCAGCCACCTTTTTCAAATCCCACCAGAGATTTTCTGTGTCAGGTGACTGTGATGACCCTGCAGAATCTTCCAGGACTTCTTCTGCAACCAACTGATTTAACCTGATTTGCAGTGGGGGGTTGAATAATTTTGATTGCAATTGTGTGTGTGTATATATATATATATATATGTATGTATGTATGTAAAATATATCCCAATTTCTACATCTAACATAATTTTTGTTGTATGCCCTTCCAGTCTATATGGTTAACATAAAGAATGTGTGCTCATAAGCAACATGGTGATAGTTAGTTATTAGAGATTAACAAGCTGCACCAGCCTGTGTTTTTGAGAGCTCGCCAAGCTTGTGCCTATCAAATAATATCTGCTGCCAAAATATGTGTACATTTGACTAACTGAAACAGTGAGGAATATTCAGTGTTCAGAACAGCATGGGCTGCATTCCACTGTAGCTATAGTAACACTGCTTTCCAAACCCTTTCATTTCTTGGTATGTTGTTGTATGGCTTGATTACAAATCATGAAAACATTCATTTGTTCAGTGGCATTTTACCAGAGTGACATTGTCTTTCCTTCTTACATTTGTTGTGGTTATAGATACCCTGAAACCACATTTACTTCCTAAGCCTTGACCTCAATCACACTGAACACTTTTGGGATGAATTGGAATGCAGATTTTGCACCAGGTCTTCATCACAGACATCAGTGCCTGACATCTTGTGCTCTTGTGGTCGAATGATCACAAATCCCCACAGCCACACTCCAAAGACTAGTGTGAAGCATGGAAGCTGTTATTGCAGCTATGGGGGAACAACTTGATATTAAATGCCATTGTTTTGGAATGGATTATGCAATGTTCAGGTGTCCACATACTTTTGGCCATATAGTATATTTAAAACTCTCACGTATAGTGTCCAAATGTATGGATAGTCAAGTTAAGGCTGTTCTTAAATGAGAATATAACATGTAAATCACCACCAAATCACTTTATGCAATTTAACATAAATCATTATTCTGTTGCTCTCTAGACTATTTGCTATTCTCAAACAACATGTCTAATTTATACATTAATTAAAAAAAAAAAAAAGACTATAATGAACACCTTAGCTTTTCTAAAACTATATTTTTAACATCCAAAATCAGCTGTATGAAAATTTGGATGTCAAGAATCTTGCTATATTTTGTTCAAAAACAATATTTTCTTCTCATGGTTGCTATGACTCCCATCAGCCACTGCATCTCACCTGATTGTGACACTATGTTTAATGATCTCTAGTATTTACAGTTGAGGTCATAAGTTTACATACGTATTGCAGAATCTGCAAAATGTTAAAAATATAAGGGATCATATAAAAAAAGCATTTTGTTTTTTTATTTAATACTGCCCTGAATAAGCTTTTCATATATCAGATGTTTACATATAGTCAACAGGACACAATAATAAATTATTTTATTATTTTATTTTATTATTATTATTTACCTAATTTATTATTATTTACTGAATTTATACAAACGAATCAGTTCAAAAGTTTACATACCCTTGATTCTTAATACTGTGTGTTGTCACCTGGACGACGAACTACTGCTTTTATGTTTTGTGATAGTTTATGTGTTATGATAGATGAGTCCCTTGTTTGTCCTGAGCAGTTAAACTTCCCACTGTTCTTCAGAAATCCTCCAGGTCCTGCACATTATTTGGTTTTCCAGCATCTTCTGCATATTTGACCCGTTTCTAACAGTGGTTACATGATTTTAAGATCCATCTTTTCACACTGAGGACAACTGAGGGACTCATACACAACTATTACAAAAGGTGCAAACATTCACAGATGCTCAAGAAGGCAACACACTACATTAAATAATAAAGTAAACTTTTGAACAGGGTGGTCGGTGTAAATTGTTATTAATTTGTTTAAAGATGTTTGATTGTTTAATGTATCGTGTTACTGTATCTAAACTTTTGAATTGGTTCATTTCCATAAATTCAGTTATTATTGTGTCTTGTATACTATGTAAACATTTGTTATGTGAAATAGATTATTCAGGGCAGCACTAAATTTAAAAAATGCAATTTTTTTGGTCCCTCTTGAAAAATTTTTTTTTAAATAACATTTTGCAGACTCTGCAAGGTGTATGTAAACTTATAACCTTAACTGTAAGTTATGCCTTGTACAGCACTCTGTGTCTAGTGTTTTCTTTTGTTGGTGCCATTATACTTACTCATGTCATGCTCACATTGGTGCGTTGCCTCACAAATCCTCATTTTGTTTGTTGATCTTTGTGTTTTGTAGTTTGTCACTGTCATCTGCCTCCTCTACGACTCTATTTCTATAGTTTTGGTCATTAGCATTAAATATTTTAGACCTGAATGTTAAGTGTTTGTTTATAACTACATTGGAAGATTTTTTTTCTTTTACTCATCCTTTTTTACTCATGGTATTCCTATACATGTTCCATAGATTTAAATTTCAATCTGTGATATTTAGAAAAAGTCAAAATTTATAGAACATTTATAATTCAATGAATCTGGATATGTATAATAATTTATATAGAACGAGCTAAAAGATTAAAAAAGATAAAAGAGACCATTAAGACATTACTGAATGTGTATAGAGTATGCAACATAGTAACACAATTCACCTTCAAGTTATTTTTCATGCTAAACATTTTTGCCTTATCGCACCACTAAGACATCTTGTTCAACCACAGAATTCGATTTACATCACCGAGAGAATGAACATGCATTTACAAGTTATTTTGTTGCTCTTGGCCAACTGTTAAGATTATATTTTGTAGCCTGTGGGTAAATTTATAGTTTTGAGTGCTGTAAAGCCAAGCATCTCATTCCCAGTTTCATATACAGCATTTGTCAATAGACCTGTCTGGAGGAATCTGTCAGACCTGTAACTGCAAGGCCTGTGGCTGATAAAGCTCGACAAGTCTGGCACCAAATATGCAGCAATTCTATCTGCTGCGAACCAGACAGACAAGTCTGGAAGAACTACTAGATGACATTTTGACATTCCACATGATCAATTCTCATCCATTTACATCAAGAGATGTGTGTTGAATTTCCACTGGGAAATTCTGTTTTACTGAACAAATTACTGCATGTAAATATTTAACAATTTATGAAATAAATCAATTCCTATGTTCTACAATTTACTCTCACCAAAATAAATGTAAAAAATATATATATATATATTTTAAACTGACCACATTTTTTTGTATTTTCATACATAATGTACTATACAGTACATACAGTTTGTACAAAGGAAAAACAAATCAAGGTCTTGAAAGTTTGACTTTTTGGCAGAAGTAAATTAATTTTAATTTTAATCATTCCATATAATATATGTGGGAACTCCAAAATATATTCCACAAATATATTACTTAATTATTCATTCATTCATTCATCCATTCATTCGTTCATTCATTCATCTTCACTTTTTCCTGGTCAGGGTCAGGTTCACTGGTGTTAGCTGGACTGTTAATCATTCGGGGCTGAGCCCAGTTTTTTTTCCATCAAAAGTACTTTTAAAAACGTACTGCTAAATACGCTGTTTTCATGCTTTTTTTTATGTGCATGTTAGGGCTAATTGCTTTAAAAAATAGAAAATTGGACAAAAAGTCTGATTAAATTTTATCTGTCTGAAACCAGACTGATAAAATATAAAACTTTTTGGCTATCTAACATGAGACTAGGATAGTTTGGTGTCACTACCCAAGGGGAGGCACAATTAAGCTATCACTGTTTCAGTTTAGCTGCTACAGTGCCATGCAAGGTACCTTATTATATTACCTATATTTACCTTATTTTTATCATATTCACATAACTAGGAACTCATATAGACATTTACACATCTTGTTTTCCTGCCCAGCATTAGAGGATGTTAGTGTTTCAATTTCAACCCTTTTAATGGTAAAAAACAAAAAATCTGTGTATACCCATTTTTTTCCCTCACACTAACTTACTATGTGAGCTAGCATTTGGCAGAATTGTCAGCCAGTAAGACACGAGTATTTCCACGTATTTTGGTCTTGCCTCCATCCAGTGAAAATAAAATGCAACACTCTGTTCATAAAGATACACAATTATAACACTGTGGTCTTCTTTTACTGATGTTCAGTTACATAGTGACAATCCGCTCCAAGAGGAGAATTATTCGCGGCTAAAGAAAAAATCTTTAGGGCTACAGCCCCAAATGCCCAAGCCAGGTTATGTCCCTGGTCATGGTGTATCTCAGTGACATGGGTCCAACACATGACACCATGCACACACTCGTTCACACACTCACTCACGCCTAGAGGGAATTTGGATTTACCAATCCACCTACCAGCATGTTTTGGGAGGTGGGAGGAAACATGAGAACATAGAATAAACCCATGTGAACATGTGAAGAGTTTAAAAAGTTTCCCACAGTCAGTGCCTGATATCAAGATGGAACTGGAGGCCTTATAGCTGTTAGGCAGCAACGCTACCTTCTACATCACTGTGCCTCACATAACAGAATATGAAGTTTAAAACTTTCATCTACTTATTGAATTAAAAAATTAAAAAATACATATACTGTACAGTAAGCCATAACTTACTATGAGCATATTAAGCTCTGGAACTTGGTAGTTTCAGAAGGTTTTGTTTTTAAGCTATCATATATCTCCAGCAGTTAAGTTCAAGATGGAAACAGCGATGTCATGGCAAAATTGTTGTTAAAATGTAGTCTACTATGCGGAAAAACCTGCTTTCCACAAGAACTCAATCTGCAGCGATGATGTTTCTCAACTGCCGCTCCCATACACTCCCACCACTCCCAGTTTTTCCATAGACATGGTGTTTTCACACCTATTACCTAGCACAGGGGGAAAAAAACACCAGTATTCAATTCAAATATACAAAATGTTGCACGTGTGAAAGCATCCTTAATCGCCCATTATGTTTAGCTCTCAAGAGATGCTGGTATATGAGAGAACATATAAATGTGAGTGTTCATGTGGGCTCCTGGCATCTTCAGACAGCTCCTAAAAATGCACAATATCTGTCTCTTTGTTAAAAATGAGCTCATAGCACATTGTGGGACTGAAATCAGAGATGATTTAATAAAAAAATACAGGAAGCAAAGTATTTTACTGTGTTGGCAGATGAAACCATGGATATCAGTGGCATAGAAGAAATGTCTTTGTGACAGTAGGATTAAACCATAGAGATATGTGGTCTACCATGGTTGGATATCACTAACATTTTGATCCTGGTTACAGTTCTGATAGTGAATAATCTATTGACATTTGCAAATTTTATAAACACTCATGCATAACTGTTCCATTGGGAATAAAAATGGAAATAAATAATAAAGTTGAACATATTCATATTCATACTATACGACCTGTGTATAAATCTTCTAAAAAAAAATCCGTAGGATATATGTATGTATATGCAGTTGCAATCAAAATTATTCAATCCCCAGTGCAAATCAGGTTTAGTGTCAAAATTTACAGTCTTTCAGCTGTTTGTAATGAACAAATCAAACAAGCACAATTGAAATAGTGGTTTCCCCAAATTCAACTGAAACTGCAACTGCAACTTATAATAATTTATCCAGTTTCAAATTATTCAAACCCTTCATGGCAAGCATATTTAGTACTTAGTAGAGCACCCTTTTGCTGTTATGACCTGCTGCAAATGAGATGCATAGCCAGACACCAGCTTCTGGCAGCGTTCCTGAGGAAATTTTGGCCATTTCTCATGAGCTATGGCCTCCAATTCAGTAATATTCTTGGGTTTGCATGCTGCAATTGCCTTCTTCAAATCCCACCAGAGATTTTCTAAGGGGTTCAAATCAGGTGACTGTGATTTCACACAGGTGACTGTGAATTCACACCTTTAATATCTGTATACCATGTTGATATTTCTGTAAAGCTGCTTTGAGACAATGTCTATTGTAAAAAGCGCTATACAAATAAAATTGAATTGAATTGAATTGAACTGTGATGGCCCTGTAATATCTTCCAGGACTTCTTCTGCAGACAAGCCTTGGTGGAATTTGAGGTATGCTTGGGATCGTTGTCCTGTTGGAAGGTCCAATGACGCCCAAGCTTCAGCTTCCTCACAGACGACATGATGTTTTCTCCTAGGATTTCCTGATACATCAATGAATCCATCTTGCCTTCCACAGGCTGCAAGTTTCCAGTGCCAGAGGATGCAAAGCAGCCCCAGAGCATCACCGAGCCACCACCATGCTTGACTGTGGACAGAGTGTTCTTTCTTCATTTTTCTTCCTCAAGACACACTGCTGATCCATCGATAGTTTTGTTTCATTGCGCCACAAAACAGAATCCCCAAACTTCTGTGGCTTATTTATATGATTTTGAGCTGACTTTTCTTGTGATTTTGGGTCAGTAGTGGTGAACGTCTTGGAGTTCTTGCATGGAAATCTTCTGCATTTAGTACGCGCCTTATTGTGCTCACTGAAACCTCAGTGCTTGTTGCCACCAAGTCTTGCTGCAGGTCTTTTGCAGTTACTTGAGGGTTTTTCACAACCTGCCTTCTCAGAAATCTGGTCGGCGCCATTGATAGCTTCCTTTTTACTGCCCCGTCCAGGTATTTTATATATTTTCTACCCCTAGCCATTTCAGGTATTTCATGTGTTCCAACTCAAGCACACCTGGTGCACCTAATGCAGCCCTTGATTAGTTGCATCAGGTGTGCTTGAGACAACACCTGCTTTGCATATTTGTGCTGTTGTGAGGGATTCTATTCATAGGGTTGAGTAATTTTGAAACTGGAGAATATCATTATAAGTTGCATTTTCAGTTGAATTTAAGGAAACCATTGTGTAGAACTATTTCAATTGCTTTTGTTTGTTCTGTTCATCGCAAACAGCTGAAAGTCTGTAAATTTTGACAATAAACCTGATTTGCAATTGGGGTTGAATAATTTTGATTGCAACTGTATGATCCAGTATTTGTACAAAAACATCCCATTGCAAAAATGTCAAATGCCAATGATTAAGGGACAAAACCTGAATCATAATTCTGAGTAAAAAGGCATTGTAGAAACGAGTAGCCATGGATACTGCTGGCCACAAGCGTTCTCGGGTGCGCACACTCACGCCCACACACACCACCTACATGCACAAAGCCATTTATAGGCACCATGCACAAGGTATGTTCATGAGTTTTACAGCTGAAACTATTCTGAAGTGGTTGCTTGGTTTCAAATGACGTACCTGATCTCATATCTCAAATCTTTGGAAAATACTTTGAGTGGTTCTCAAACTCTGAAACGAGGGAATTTATAAAGTAATAGATATCTCTCATGACTGATCATATTCATATTTTCCTTCGTGTGCATTTATTAATCATATACTACATGTATGAATCATTGACTAAATCACAGTATCATGCACCAGCCTGGATCTACAATATATAGTGTGGCAGAAAACCCTTCACATCTGGAAATTTTGGCATTGTCTACGCTATATAGTTTTGAAAACTACAGGCATTCCTGAACCAAAATATGATTCCATTTGCCTTCCCTCCAGGGTTTTGCAATTTTGTGATCGCAGAAATGAATGCAAAATCAAGCAAACAATGCAATTTTCAGAGCAGTTCACAATTTTTCAAAATTACCAAATATTTTCTGCAGATTTGGGCCAAGACGTGTCATGTGATGTCATCGCAATGCACACTCAGCCAAAGCTCCCCTTGATTCCTGTGCGTCATTTACCAACAAACATCACTGCAAAAGACTGTGCAAAACAATTTGTTGCAATTGCAATTTCGCCAATTCAAGTAGTTTTCTGAAAGAAAACTAAAAAAAACACAAAAAACTCAACGCAAAATCAAACTGGTATTTGACTGCTGGTATCCAATTACAAAATAAATGAATTACTCTTCCGTCCATTTTTCTACAGCATGTAGCTATCCAACAACTTGATCAATGCTTGATTAAATTAAAAACATATTTCCATGTCTTGCGTCATTCATTCTTCTTCAGTAACCACTTTATCCTGGATCCAGAGACTATCCTGGGAACACAGGGCACAAGGCAGGAGAATTCATCCCAAGGCTGATGCGCCAGCTGATCACAGCAAGCGCATTCACACCATGCACACACATTCACACCTGGGGGCAAATAATAGTAGCCAATCCTGCTACTGGCATATAGTTTTCTTAAATTTGATGTATCAAAGCATAAAGGCAAAGGTTTTGTTTTGTTTTTGGCTGTTTACTAGAATTCAGGGACAGCAATGCTGACAGGTTTTCCCAGACCACCACACATACAGAATATCACAATTTATGATTTTTCAAAAAAAATTTAAGAGTTACTCTTTAAGTTGATAGTCTGGATAGGCTAA
The DNA here is from genome assembly GCF_023375685.1 of Ictalurus furcatus. Taxonomy (NCBI): domain Eukaryota; kingdom Metazoa; phylum Chordata; class Actinopteri; order Siluriformes; family Ictaluridae; genus Ictalurus; species Ictalurus furcatus. The sequence continues at coordinate 13,163,918 of NC_071275.1, forward strand.
TATCCCATTATGTGTGCATACTGAGGTGTTAATTGTGAGAATTTGGACGTGTGGAGTCAATATTACTGTAAGGTGGCACCTTGGCATGCCAAGCCAATGTCGAGGTGTTAATTTGGTCGAGGGCTAAAAATTTGCACACTTAGACCTGTGAAGGTGCTGAGTGGCAAGGTTTGTAAGACAAATGGAGAGTCTCTTGGGTTCGAGGTGCAAGGTACGTAGCATGCGGAAGCTCACTGCACATGCAAGCCATATGGATGCCTCTGTCATAACTGTGAACTCATTTACATTCCAAAGAACTGATCTGGCTTATAAAGCATCAGACATGAAAGCAAAAAGTTTTTTTCTGAAGAATAGGGTGTGAATTGGCGGGGGGGGGGGGGGGTTGTTTGGGGGGATATGTTGGTCCCTTTCAGGAGAATTACACAAGAATATCTTCTGATGCATACCACATATTTTTCCATAACTTAAAAGAAACAAACTATAATTAATGTTCTCTCTTAATGTGGGCACTACAATGTGTGTTTATATTACGTAAACCCATTTGCTGCATCCTAAGTGCTATCGTATTTGCAAGTGCTGGTGTTTATAGCAGGACTGGTTGTCACATATGTCTCTCTTATTAGCTCACAACAGCAGGGAAAGGTCCAGTACTTCTTTTTTTTTTTTTTTTGACTTAGAAGTATTAAAATTAATTTTATGTTTTAGATGGAAGGGTTTTGAAAAAGCATATTTTGAATGCTCGGTGTTCACTTGCCTTTCCAATTAAGACTGAAGAGCCAGGCAATAAACCCAAAGTTTTTAATTGATTTATTATGCTTTTCAGACTCCTCATGGTTTGCTTTACAGGCACATCTTTGTCCCTCATGTGAAACACCAAATGCTACCTAAAAGATTAAACCTAGTTATCTCATTTGTCCTTAAAAGACACAGTTACCCAAGAGACTTTCTAATTCCTTGGGGTCTCCTGAAATGGGGTAAAGGCAGCTATTCATTTCCTTGAATTTTTTTTTTGTCTTGGAGAATTCACCAAAATATTAAGACAAATTGGGTCTCAGGGGACAATCCTGACACTTGACAACAGTGACCTTTGCTAAAGAGTGTTATACAATATAACACAGAGCCTCTGTGGGCCAATACCTTGAAAACTGAAACTTTTTTAAAAATTTTTTTAGCCTTTTGGCTTTGTCACCTTGGTTTAAAAAAAAAAAAAAAAAAAAAAAAAAAAAAGACTATAAGATTTAAAGGGCAGAAAGTATGCTTTAATTGAAGAGTGGATGTACTGTACTCTAGACCAGACAGAGTTCTTTTTTTTCCTCTGTACTTTTAAAGACCTTGTTTACAAAATAGAACCTGGCCTCTCTGTTCTCGAGGCTTGCCAAAGGTTTATATCTTATATTAAATCCTCTGAGATCATTCTGTCCCCTAATGTGTGTTTGTTTCTTAACAAAGCACCAAACCAGAAGTTTTCAATCTTATCTTTCATTCCAGTCATATACATAGCAGATATTTCTAAAAGTCAACTGAAGACCAAGAACAGCTGATCAAACAGGGTGAATTAGATGTGCCTCCTGTTGGTCTGGAATGAAAGCCTGCAGCAACACCAGTCCAATATGTTTGAAATGTTATTCTGATTTTTCAATATGATTAAATTTGATATATTTCTATAAATATGAATAAACAGTAGGCAGCTTTGCAGAAATATGGATGTAGATTTAGATCTCAATGAACAAGCCGAAGGAAGCCATTTTCTTCTGGTTGAAACCAGATAGTGGGATTATAAATCATTACAGTATACAGGTTTACAGGTACAGACGAGTAAAGGCACACAGTACAGTGTCTTGAACAAATGTTCAGTATAAGTATATTGGAATGAGCACAGGGCAGTCTTTATGGTTACAGCAGCAGTTCTTGGGTACAAATCTACACGATCCAGGTGAGATTATCCACTGACACAATGTAGAGTCTTTGTCATAAATTGTTTATGGGATGTGCACATTTTTAGGGTATACATGTGTGACCATCCACAGCTGCAGAAAGTTAGTCAGAAAACTGCAAGCAGAAAAACAGCATGAGGGTGAATTAGGAAGATACAGCAGTAGAAATGTGTCTGTCACAAGTATCACATCAGGCCTCAGGCATACATGTATGCATTTTCAGTTTCTTAAAATCTGCTTTACTGACAATTCTATGGCCCTGATATGAAACACCAAATGCTACCATAGAGACAACATTCCTGTTAGGATTTCCCCTCATGCAAAGTGCTGGAGCATGCAGTGCACTCTGAAGCCCAAAGCACAATGGAACACTTCCGGGTTTGCATGTGACATTTACTTTGTTTACCTGGCACACGTGTATTTATTATGGTATATGTCCTGTCTCCTCCCCTGTGATATTATTGGATGTCTCCCTCACATGTTATCATTGTCCTCAGCTGTTCTGAGTTTTCTCATTGATTATGTTTGGTATTTAAACCCCTCATGTGTCTGTGTTCAAACGTGAAGTATTGAGTGTTTTCACCATACGAAGCCTTATCCTGTATTCTCGTTTGCATTTTTAAATCCTTTCTAGTTTCTCATTTTGTGCTTTGCCTTGCTTGCTTTATGCCCGTTTGCCGATCGCCTGACCTTTGTCTTTAATTAAACGTGGCAATTTAATTAAACATGACAATTTCATACTTATATACACATATAAAACATACTGGAAAAGATTCAAAAGAGACTGTAATTTGTTCATTCATCTTCAGTAACTGCTTTCAAGAATAAACCCTGGACTGGACACCAGTCTATCACAATTCTGTAGTGTTATAACCAATTTTTCAAATAGTTTTTTTCAAATTCCATATCAGAAAAAGTATTATTAACACTAAAAATACTGTAGATTTCATTGCCGAACCCCTATTGAAGGTGTATATAAATCCAACAGTAAGCTTAATGCATGTCTGGAAAAAACCCCCTCAAAAGACTATGTCTTGAAGGCATCATATCTTGGGTGCTTGAGGTGCCAGCCAGATTGCTGTTTGCTGACGCTTCAAAAGTCACTGTATCAAAATTTCAAAAGGAGCCTCATCTTAACGTTTCCGTCTGCACTTGCCTGGTGTGTTTGGACCCATAAAGTTGCTGGGAAAGCAAAAACATGAAACACACACTCCTACATCCACACTACTTCCAAATGTTCAGGGGCTCTTTTATATTTGGTGATTTAGTTTAAATGGGGTTGGGATATGAAAATGAAGGTCATAAGTATCATGAAGCATGAAGTGCTTGTTTTGACATTGATCGAATTGTCCCATGAGGTGCTGGTTAAAGAAAGACAGCAGGTACCTTCAACAGGGAACTTTTTCCACACCAGCAAAATATTGCATAGTAAAATCGCCCACGTTAAATGAACCCTGACCGAATAGATGTGAACCAAGAGAGTTAAAATGTAATTAGTTCAACTTTCCAAGAATTTGTTTAACAACAGTGCTAGGTTGGGAATGAAGCCACATATTTAGCAGTGGCTAAACTGGAAAAAAATGTTTTATGACACATCTAGGCTAATAAATGTCAGTTAGTGTAACACAATTCGTCTTCTGCCATAATATGAGAATTTGAGGGAAGGAAAAGACCTGAGTGTCTTCTTGGATGCTTGCAATGTTCTCTGAGTTGTCACCTGTTAGTGCTGCCACAACACAACTTGTATCATATGTAAATATTCCTATTCCTTTTTCCAGTGCTTGAGCAATAGTGTACCTGTAGGAGACTAAGAATACATTGTACCCTGTCCTATGACACATGTCTCACCAGACTTTATCTTCTCTAGTGAGACTGTATAAGGTCAATTTTAAACTCTGTCAGTATAGAATGAATGTAATAAAAATAACTGGTGAAAAGAAAAAAGAAACTATTTTTAGTCAGCAATCCTTAGAAATGCCAGGCAACCTCATAGTGAGTCTCAAACTTTCAGATGACACCTTCATAACTCTTCACTGAGGCATTGCCCTTGGAATGCAGTTTCTCAAGAGCCAACTAGTTATGAAAACATGTTAATTTTGTACTAGAACACCAAATAAACTAAAATGCAGGGGAAAATAAAAAATCTTGCTACTTTAATAGCTTTGTTTAGGGACTGGAGTGGATGTCATTTGAGTTTTGGTATTCTGGGCTGTTTTTTTTTTTTAATCGGCTGCTTTTATCACACTGACCTGGCAAACCTGACCAATGCGCTTGACTGATTTCCAGAAATTAATGCCCATACCATAAACCATACATTTAGAAAATCAACCAAATTTTTTCAAGAAAATCTTCCATATACTCTATAATATTCTATAATCTCACCCTGGCCGTACGTCCGTCAAATTGTGCATCCATCTAAAATTCTCGTTTGCACGATACCTCAAGAACGAGTGGCTGAATATTTGTTGAATTTATATGAAATTATAATTGTAACCAGAAGATGAACTGATTAGATATTGAACTGATCCAAAGAGTGTGAAGGACACAGCAAGGTCAAATGTCTGAAATAGTTTTTCTTCAATAGCTTCCTTCCTGTTGGAAGTTAAATTTAAGGGAATTTCAGGCATACAAATTAGAAACAAGGTCGGGCTGGGCGATATGACAAAAATATCATATCACGATAATTGAGGAAATTTCTACGATACATATCACAATTATATAATTTAGCCAACAAACTGTCTGAAAAACAGTAGTAACAAACAAAAAAGTTAAAGTGCCGTCTTAAGGGACCGTCTCTAAAGTTACATACGGCATTGTTAAACACGTTTCTAACTTCAATAGCATTTGAAGGGAATGACTTACAATCACACAACCAACTGTAAAGGGTTCATCTAGGTGTCAGGTATGACGCACACCTTTTAGATTTTTGATATTTATCAAAATAAGCTATTAAATCATTAAATCAAATCAAATAATGGCATATTTTGTGATTGGGCCCATTCTGTAGTGAAATACATGGCAATATTTACATATGATTTAATAGCTTATTTTGATAAAAATCTAAGAGTGCATTATACCTGACACCCAAATGAACACTTTACAGTTGGTTGGTTATATGACTGTAAGTCATTCCCTTCAAATGCCATTGAAGTTAGAAACGTGTTTAACAATATCGTATGTAACTTTAGAGACGGACCCTTAATTTCCGCATATCCGCGAATATCGAACGTCCAACCAACTTTATTCCAGAACAACTACCCACTTCACCATTTTATAATCGGTTAGTGTTTGCTACAAAGAGTTACCATACTGTACACCACTAGAGTTACAGTATATCTTAGTAAAACCATACTTACTTGAATTTTTTATAAAGGTTTATTAAAGATGAAGATTACTTTAAAACAAAGAAGTTTGGTTAGCTTTATTTCCACCAAATTAATTGAGGCATGAAACAGAGTCAGTCCACTTTTTCTAATGCGCTGGGAGTACATGAGAAACTAGAGCCGCCTCTGTAAATCTGCTTTGTTTAATGCTGCGTGGACATAAAGTAAACACGAATGTGTTTATTTGTGTCGCTTTTTTCAGGTCCTTTTTTGGTTCGACTTGCCTGTTGCTCTCCTAACTCAAATCTCCGCCACCTTAAAATAAAGGGCCATCTTAAAACTGACTCCAGATCGTTTTTTTTTTTTTAAATCGGTGAACAGACGTTCAATAGTCAATACGCTGATCCTGGATCAGTTGTGTTTAATAAGCAGGGCCCGATTCCCAAAACTAGTCCCTCCTTCTAACTCGCGCTTCCTCCCCCCATCTCTCTCGGATCCCAGCACTGTCATTCACTCAGCTTTCAGTTTAACACCAAAAAGAACAACAGCGCGAGCTTGTCTTTCTTCCTCACACTTCTCGCACCCTTTTGGTCGAGGGAGGTCCAAAACGAAGCGCCCACACAAGGCAAAGCGAATTATTTGCCGGGAAAGAAGTCGAAACTGTTGCGTTAGTGCTGAGCGTTAGCCTGCGCTGCTTACATTTCCTCTTCTCCTTCAGCTGCTGGATTGACGAAGCGTCCATAGCTTTCGACTTCATCGCTCGCGTGTGGGTGTGTGAGAGCGTCAATGTAGGACGTTTTTTTGTTTTGAGCTCGAGCTTTATGTGTGTAAACGCCTAGCTTGTTGACCGGTGGACTGAAGTTTAGTTTCCAGCGCACGCGCCCGAGTAGCTGCCACAGTGCTGCGTTGAGAGCGCGTGTTGCGCGTTAACATTACACGAAGACTCGTTTTTTTATTATCACTATCATTTTATTTACACGCTTACTTATTGCATGAGGTGCTTTTAGAGCAAAGCGGACTGCTTGTGTGTTCCTTGCGCCACCACCGTGCGGACAGAAGAGGCACATTACGCCTCTCGTGCACACTCGAGGAGGAGGAGGAAAAGACTGTGAATTTTGACGGGATTTTATTAAAGTCCGAGCCACTTTCATGCACTGAAAACACCCAGAGGAAGAGGTGGAGGAAGGTCAGGCCCAGGAGTGCTGCTTTAACTCTGCGGTTTCCCCCAACGAAAGAAACACCCAGGCTATAAAAAGGTTGGTACATTTCGTTTTTTCCGTGTCTTTGTTAGTCCACAGGTGTGAGTGTTTACTGTGCGTGCGTGTGTGTGTTCATGCTGCATCTTCATGCACTATTCGTGTTTTTATTTATTTCTAAATTATGATCTTCCAATGAAACTGTTTTCAAACATACTGGGCACGTTGTTTTCCTGTCAATCAAATCCATCTTGTTTGTTGAGTGTTTAACTCGTAGGAACTATTGGTTGGTGATTTTTATTTATTTATTTTTTGAAGCTGTATGTTCTTGTCTTCTTCAGAAGACAGATTGGATGCGGAAGTAGCCAAGTCATGGAGCTTCCATAACATCTCAGACCTTCCCTAATTTATCACACACCGACACACGCGGTGTTGTTTTCGTAATGCGTAAAAAGCAGTTCGGTGCGTTATTTCACGCGCACGTCGCATCGTGTGATGAAAACAGCACGCGAGCTAAAGTGTTTTTGCGGAGAATATAATGCTCGCGAGTGCGTGTGCACGCCAAATCACTGTAATTAGCCACCGGTGGCTTTAATTAACCAGGCGACTCAGAAGGCCGGGTTTAAAACGCAGGGACGAACGGGAGATTTGTATTATTTTTTTTTTCGCTGCTTCAGGACTAAAAGGCTCAGCTAATTAATAAGGGCACGCAGTCGGCGGCGCTCGAGCCGTGTGACGTCATGGCGCTAGTGCGCTAAAGGGGAAACCCTGCGGTTTGTTCTTCAGCAAGGAAGAGACCTAGACTGAACCCCAGGCGTCTCCTTACTGGACACATGGTGCATTACCTAGCGTGCTAAAGCTATTACTTGACACCCGACGCAGTGCACTTGTGTATGCAGAGTGGAGTATGTGAATGCACTGGGAATCGCGCCAGGACGAGGGTTATCACTCCTCCTCGGCACAACCCTATCCCATTTTATTTGTAAACTCTGTTGTAGTATAAACGCCACACATATTGTGATCTCTGATCATTTGTGCCATTTTGAAGTGCGTCAAAATTGCAGTTTCACATCCTTTTGTCTCTTTGTGGACACCAGTACGATCTATAAAAAGAGCCTAAAATATGCCATCAGACCTGAGCATCACGCCCAATATGTGGTTCTTCTGAAAGAATTGGAAGCACACAAACGTCTAGAAAGTCTTTATATAATCTAGCATTAAGATTTCCCATCACTGGAACTAAGATGCAGGGCTCCAAGCAAAAAAAAAAAATTAAATCTGGGAGCCGTTGGTGCCAAATAAAATTTTCAGGAGCCAAAATATAGTGATGTCATTTGACATATGATGATATCATTGTTAAAAGGCTACCTCACACTGCCTTTTCTTTCCCCTCTGTGCTGTCTGCCTTTGTTGACTCTGCCTCCCATAGTTTACACAATGTATTCTTTACATACACAATATTTGCAATGTTCAATATATCATATTGAATCATATTACCTGTCTCATTATCATATGTCTTTGATACATCCATACCATTCTTCATCAATAGAATTTCAGAGCTAAACTTTGTGAATGGTATTTCTTCCACTGCAATCATGTAGGCTATATTGAATTTTATTTTCAATCCCCTCATCTCTTTTTCTGCGACTTTCTCACTAGCACGTTGCACTGCTTTCACGATTGGGGTGGCACGAGGGACAGACCTAGCAATGACACAATCCCTGGCATTCTTATGGTTTTTTACTTTCACCATGCTTCTTCACGGTTTCTTTTTTTAAAATGACTCGAACCGGTAATGAACTCTGTTTTACCAGCAATATCTTTAGCACAAAAGGTGCAGTACATTTTCCCACTGTCATAATGTAATCAGGCGAACTCTTGCAGCCAAGCTGATTTAAACGGTCTTGTCAGGATGGGAGTCGCAGGGACGGGAAAAGACGACTCAACTCGCTGTGCTTGGCTGTCATCATCTGTAAAAGATTGCACACCGATTGAAACGGGCTGGGATGACTCAAATGTCACTTGAGAACTTTCACTGGTCGAGTTGGTCTCAACATCGTCGGCATCTGATGTAGAGGGGGCAGGGAATGAGAAAAAGTCTCGTTTGCACATTTTTGTTTTCTTGTCAGCTGGCTAACGTTAGTTAACTACGCAGTTAGCTAGCCTACATATAACGTAAAATTCAAATTCCAGTGAACTAAACCACATCAAACTAAACACCTGTAATAAAGTTAACACTTCCAACTTTTTAACCCGATAAACGTGACGTAAAACCTGTTTCTGTTCATCTATACAGCCAACGCTTCAACCACTGCAGGACAAGAGTGCAGAGTTTATTTTATTGGAACCCATACAGGAGTGCACGTGATGGGGCAGGTAGACACATGCGCAAGAGGAGATGAGAGTTCAGTAGCCTAACACAACAAGACGTATGGTAATTTCTATTTAATTTGTTTTAAAATTTTGTTTGTGGGTAATGTTGTCCACTGGCGACTGGCAAAAAAAACATGGTCACAAAATTAAAAAGTTAGTCGCATTGGCGACCATTTTAGTCGCCATCTGGAGCCCTGAGATGCCTAAACATGTTACAGTATGACAATTGCACAAAGTGAGATTCATGAAGACATGGCTTGCCAAGGTTTGTGTGAAAATCTCGAGTGGTCCGCACAGAACCATGACCTCAACCCGACTGAAAATCTCTGGGATGAATTGAGATGATGGCTGTGGACCAGGCATCAGTGCCCAACCTCTTGTGTTCTTGTGGCTGAATGAGCGCACATCCCCACAGCCATGGTCCAAAATGTAATGGAAAGCCTTCCCAGAAGAGTATAGGCTGTTATAACAGCAAAGGGGGAACAACTCATTATTACGTGTTTTAGATTGGGATGGTAAATACTCAGTAGTGCACATACTTTTGGTTAGACAATGGATATGTTCTGCCCCTGCTTTAATATAGCAGCAAACATAGTTTGATGGCACATTTTTTATTTTTATTCGGCTGTCTGTCTTCCTGCACACTATACCCATTTCCAGCTATTCATTGGTGGAGAGTAAATGGTTAGATATTATTCATTTTGAAGAGGGTGGAATATGTGAAATTTGGCAGTTATATTGCAGGCACTTTTCTACCAATCTGGGGCTGTCCAGTGCTGGGTCAGACTGATTGAGAACATGATTCTGTCTTTATAGACCACCTGGGCTTCTCCATCAGTAGGAGTTATTAATATCATTTTTTATCAAATAGTATAATATTCAGAATTATAAATCTGCTGTTGCTTTCTGGTGATGACCCTGTGACTCTTCAGCACTATCAGCACTGATGGTTGACCTTGGCAGGGTCGTTAGGTATGGCATAACTCCACAACCCACAGCATTTCATCATCTAAGATATCGTCCTTGTTAAATTTGACAGGCTTGGGTGAGGGCAGTGGTATGAAATCCTCCACAGAGAAAAAGGCTCTTGTTAAACATTTTGCTATTCTCCATGTGTTGCTAGTGATGTATCCCAAACGCTGTTGGCTTGAGTGAAAATCCGTCAAGCACATCAAGATATTAATCAGGTTTGCTCTTGCAAAAAGGAATATGTGAACATACAGGATCATATCATGGTTCTTATGCCATTTCATAGAGTCTTTAAGGCACCACAATACCATGGACGGTTATAAATTCATTTAATGCCATTTTCAGTAGAAAATCGATCATAAAACCAAAAATGATCAATATTTTGAGAAATGTCTCTGTAATATTCTTCTAAATAGATGATATGAATGCACATTCCAGGAAAACGGGTCATAGAGAAACAGATTTTTGTTCTAAACAACGAAAAAACACTTTTTTTTTTTTTTTTTTTTTTTGGAAAAACAGGTTTAAACATAAATGGATTAATACTTTTTTTGTGCTAGCAAGTGTGGTTTATAAAAAAAAAAACTGACATCTTAATGAAACATAACTTGATATTTAGAGCACATAACAAATTTTTCAGGGATATTTGACATGATGTGATTGTACCAAGTGGGCAGAGGTGTGATTTTCTTAATATAGTTTAAGATTTGACATGTTCTACATGCAATATATCCTTCCGATCAAAGAATGACAGATCAACTGATTAGATACTTATGTTACATATGACATGGCAACAGAAGCTTGCAGAGAGTCGGCAATCAGTATGTCGGTATCAGGTATTTTTTGTTTAAATTATGGAAAAGAGGTTTTTGGGATTTCATTTTTAAACTACAAACATTTTCTCACATCATCATAAGCTTGCAGTGGGGTCGAATATATTAAATTAATGCATGTCCAGGTTTCCATGAGTAAGCCTGTCTGGTTTGTGAGCAGCTGGCTCAGAGCAGTCAGGCCGTGGGTCACATTACATTCCCTTACACCGTGAAACAAATCTCCTCAGTAAATGGCGTGAGTTGTGTGGTCTGTACTAAAATGAATTGCAGGATCCCTTTTCCTGGCTGGTTGTTTATCATTACACACTCACAGATTACTCTTGTGCAAGATCCTGCTTTTTTAGCATGTTTACTCTTTATTGCAGCCAGGTTTGTTGACACAGTGTACATAATTTCAGTAGTTGCGTTAATGGTTGTATGAGAGGACATTACAAGATATTTATAGGTACATTTTTTTGTGTTTGTTTGCTTTTGCCAGGTATTAATTGTAATGATTGGGACCATACAAATCTTTTCCTGTGAGCTAATCAAAAGGAGTGAATTAACTGAATTCTGTCCAATGCGTCATCTAGCCAGTTATTTTTTTTTTTTTAAATATAGAAGTGTTATTATATTAGCTAGTTTCAGTTCCTTTTTGCTTTTAACGGTTATTCATTGTAAATATTCCAGTTTCAGCAATTGATTAAAGTAAATACTGATATAAAAGACACAGATGCAGAAGTGTGTGTGTGTGTATGCAATATATATATAATATAAAATAAAGTAACTTTTTTGGTTAAGGAAATTCTGTAGTTCAGGGAAGTGACAACCCACTCAGACCTTCCATTACAGAATGGAATTTTACATCACAAGACACTCATGCACAATCATCGGACACGTGTTGTTAAAATCGGACCTTTTCTGTTTTGAAAGCAGAATAATTGGGAACTTTCATGCCAGTTTTTGCATGCGCAGACATGCTCATCTGACTTTTTTTAGGGAAAAAGATTGTGTTGCAACAGCAATCATTCAGTGCATGCTCAGTCATCTGAGTGATTAATAAAAGGAGTCTGAGAGTAAATCTCCTGTTTATGGCTGCAATTATTGTGAATTTACTGAATCAGCTACCACTTTGACTAATCAGTTAATTGGGTCATGAAACTAAGATGACAAAACCAACAAACAAAAAAACATGTGTGAACAACATTATTTTTATTATATTGAGCAAAGTTCTTGTAATTAGAACCTTCATGCTATGAATTGTATGTGTGTAAAAGGTTTAACTTTTTTTTTATATAAACCTTCAAAATAATCTAGCAAGTTCCAAAATGTCTCCAAATGACCTCTGTAAACTGTAGAAAAAGTTGGGATAAATTGCTAAAATACAATAAATCAAATCTGGGATTTTTTTGAACCATAAAGGATCAAGAGAATTACCATTTCCAGTTTGGGAACTGGAAATGAGTTTGTAAATTATATTGCTTATTAAACTAAACAAACTAATGCAGGTCTAGTTTTTATTCCCAGTCATTCATTTATCTTCAGTAAGTATCCTGGTCTTGGTGGATCCAAAGACTGTCCTGGGAACGCTGGGTGTTGGACCTCAGCTGGGCTGCCAGTAAATCACAGAGCATAGTCATAGTTGGCTTTGATATTAAGTATGAATTCAAAAAAGCAAACAGCATATCAAAAAAGTTATTTGTGCATAATTTCCGTGTCTGTTCTCCCCATGTCCACATTGGTTTCCTCTGTGTTCTCAGATCTTCTTCTACCTCCCAAAAACATGCCAGTAGGTGGATTGGTTAAGATAAACTGCCTGTAGGTGTGAATGAACATATAAACGTGTGTGCAAGGTGCCCTGCAGTGTACTGGCGTCACATTTAGGGTGTATTCCTGCCAAAAGTGTACATGGGATAAGCTCCAGATCTACCACAACCCTGACCAGCATAAAGCGGTTGCTGAAACAAGTTAGAGTGGTTCAGTTTTCTTTACTTTCATTCCCATAACACACCCATGGGAACACAACCACATTGTAGGGCATTGCCTTCCTGCACAATTCAAATAATTTGCCAATTAAACAAAGTCAAATAATTTGAATAAGCAATACATTTGTAATACGGTAATACTTTGTTGGCGGCTAGTGTGTTCTACTATCTTAATTCCTGATCAGTGCTTGACGTGTCAAAATGACATAATCATGATTGAGTCTCTGTGCTATATTTCCTTGTGGTTGTCTCACAGTGTTGAGTACATAAAGATTTGTAACCACACATAAATGAGGACAGCACAGAGGACGATCTGAATATTTTAGAGCTGGTGGCATGTGCAGAGAAGAATGTGTGGCAACATGTTATCTAAGTGGTGTGCCGACATGCAAAAATATTTCAAATCATGTGCATCATTGAAGGCTTCTCCTTTGCTCCCATCCATTTTGTAGCAATGTCTTGTGTCAATGACTGTTTTCCCCTTAGAGGTAGTAACATGCACAACAAGTTCTGCTAGTGCAGGATCGGCACTTTATGCAAACATTTTCTGATTTAAAAAAAAAAAAAGTAGATAAAGTAGGGAATTATCATTGAGCTACTTAAATGAATATAAAATGCTTTCTTTAAATATTGCAGGCACTCTATCCCCCTGGCCCAAGGTATATACTGAAATGATTAACTGACTTAGTGTTAGCAGTAAACCCTGTTTCTGTTTCCCCCAGTTTAAATAGTGGACATGAAAGGCTATAGTTAGATTAAGAACACTACTGTGTACAGGTTTACAAAAACTAATGTACAGATTTCACGAGTGTCATGGTTTTGTTCCTTGTTCTGAATAGGCTGTTGCCAGCTAGCATGTTAGGGAGCTTGGGGCTTGAATTTGTGGTGAGTATTATTGATCATTCTCAGCACATCAGTTACGGGCACATGGTAGCGATTAGTGAGTGCTGGTGGTGGTATGGCTGTAACAGTTTTTTTTAAACACCTCAACCTCACCTAAATAAATAATGTTGTCAAGCTGATGGTAAGTAATTGTGTTCATATGATGTGAAATATATGGCAGGTTTACCTAATAAATCCTTTAGGATAAAAGTTTAGTGTGAAGTTGTACTGTGAACAACCATAAATATTAGATTTCAGTATTCAGTTGTCTCACGTAGCTTTCTAAAGGGTTATTTTTCATGTAGTGATATGGAAATATAAACCTTTTGACTTATATCAATGTCTGTCTGATTTGAATTTAAATTTTGGATTCCATTTATTTCTAAAATAAACAAATTATGCAGGTTGATTCCATGATTCCCCCCTCATAGTGATTTCTTGATATGTAACTAATAGACCACGTAATGTGATGTATAATGCAATCATGCTACATTTGTGTGTACGTTGCATACTCGGAAATGGAACATGGCTTGACTAATACATCATCAACATTGCCATAAATATCAGCCAAGCCTAATATACAACCAAAAAGTGGTGATTTCTAGCAATTTGCTGAGATGGCTCCCATTATTTCACATCATTAGTTTCTAGGAGTGGAATGTGATTAATGAAGCGCGTCATTAAAAGGGGGAAAAAAAAAATCACCATGAACTACTCCCCATGTCAGTATTTTTCATCAATGTGTGATCTTCAATTATGCAAAAATTATTTTTATATATATATATATAAAAAAAATATATATAAATACTGAGTTGACCTTTTTTAAATGCATTTCGTTGACATATTGGTCTATTTTCACTTTGCCAAATGGTTTCCTACATTACCCACAAAACCACCCAAAGTAAGGTTCCAAAGCTTCACTGTTCATTCTAATAACGCCATCAGTTCCATTGTGCTTGTGACTTCATCGCTCACTACCTAACTGTGCGTCGTATAGCTGCATTGCATTCTGGAACCTCAGTCCATCAGTTTGCTGTCTATACCACGTCTGCACAGAGTTTCTCATTAATATGACATTGGATGTCTCTGGAAAATGTTGTGTGAGAAATGAAGGACTTGGTCTTGGTGTTAGGAGCTAACAGTTAAACCTGACCGTGATCATAATATGAATAATAAGAATAGCTGTAATAAGAAGTGTTTGCTCTTGTTTTTAGGAAACCTGACTGTAAATACATCAACCAAGAAATTGGCACCTGAATCACGAAACGCATCACACAATATTATTGTGTATTTTGTGTATTTCAGGGTGGAGTTTTCCTACAAATTGCACTCAATAGGTGCATTCTCATTTTCTCATTCTCAATGTTTGTATAAAGAACAATCTATTGGTCATGCTTTCAATGTTTAATAGATCTGCAGTAAAAAAAAAAAAATGTTTGCAGTAAGAATTTTTTTTTTTGTTCCACTGACATATTAGGCTTATGGTGTAAACTAGGTATGCAGCTTCTGTTAAATCAAAAAGCCTCTTCCAGCATGTGTGTGCATTAGTGTTGTACACTTTACATAATCCTGTGGGTGCGGATGTTGTGTGTGTGTGTGTACAAAGCATAACCAAGAAATTTTCTTTCTTAGTGCGAGCTCAAGCTGAGCACTACGGTTTATTGTCGAACATATTAAACTGCGTTCACTCGGCTAGCAACTGTTCCCTCTAATTAAGGGAGAGTGCTGTCTTCTGCTCCCTCCCCACCCAAAGTAGATGGAGTCCAGGAATGAGGAGGCTTGAGCCATGTGAGCACGACTCTGTGCTGTGCCTGCAATCCATAAATGGTTCTGTGTCACACACAGAATGCGACCAGACGCACTTACGAGAACGCGCCGAATTGAATATTTCATGGACCTTGAGGTGGCTAGAATACACATGGAGTGAAGTGGTTGAGATGCTTTTCGGCAGACTACATAAGAAGAAATGCAAATTATAGTTGTAATGGCTACATGCAAATTTTTGGTGTTCCTGTTGTTGGGACCTTTGGGGGTTTCCCCCCCCCCCCACCGAAGCATTTTCTTGGAGAAAACCTTGGAAAATGTGCTCTCTTACACATTAGTAACTTAAACTTAATGTCCTGTAATCTTCCACAAAGCAGTTCAGAGAAGCGCATTCCCCACACGCTTATATTGGCACGTCAGCAGGTGTGTTGCACGCGTTTCGTCACCTTTGCCCTTTTGTGCATTCCAGTTTGGTGTTAGTGCGAATATTAGCACCTTTTGAAGAGGCCAACAGTTGTTTCCAAGTCAAGGATGACTGTGTAATGATTAATGAGTTCAGCTGATTCTTGGCGCGCTCTCCTGCCTATTCTCTAATAATGCAACGTTAGCTTATGCTAATTGAGCTCTGCAAAGAGTCCGGAGAGTGTAACGAGCTGAGCATGACTACACCTGGAGATTATCTCAAGGTACAGTAAAGCATTTGTAAGAAATTGTGTACTTTTTGTTCACTTTTGTGCTTTGTAACACATGGTGCAGTTTCATTCGGGTGGAAAGGATCATTTGGAGGATTTTTGAGAGCATGGTGTCCACTGAGATGATGGCAGCAACCTGCCTGTGACAGATGCTTCCACTCGTTGGTCTGAATTTATTATTTATGTGTTCCTTACACAGCAAGCTTTCACACTCATGTTGTTATCAGGTGTGTACGGGACAAATGGGATACGTTTTCCTCCTTTTCCATTACCTGTATTAGGGATGGAACCAGTATTCAGAATGAACACAGGTTTTATTTTGCCTATTGTCAGTAGTGTGCTCTAGTAGCCTGACCTAAACACTGCCTTACTAAGCTCCAAAATAAAAACCAAATTTCTGTATACTGCAAAAGGAATATGCTTTTATTTATAGATCCGGCACTCCATATAGCTCACACAGACCATGCGCTGTGCACAGGGCAGCATATCTCTGCCTTTTGTTTTTATTCATCAATATTAAATAAGAATCTTCGCAGGAAGTCAGACAGGCATTATAGTGGAATGCTTTGACTAGCAGAAGCACTGCGTTCCAGCATTGTGGTAGATTCTGCTAGCGTGTTGGCGAATTTTTCTGATCTTTCTGGAATGTAACAAATGAAAAAACTAAAGCAGGTCTGATTGAATATTATTAGGTTGTCAACTGGAAAGATGTTTTGAATGAAAAATTATTTATTTTTCCAGCAGGACTTTTTAAAATTATTATTATTATTTTTTTAAGGATAAGATGCCCATTTAATTGAGTCATGTGGTCTGAAATGGATCTTTTTTTTTTTAAAAAAATCTTATCTACACTTAAATTTTTTTGCATGAATTTAAAATCTCAGAATGACGTGTATTTGTAAGGATTGTGTGTTTTTATGTATGCAAGTACATAAGTTTGTGGGTGTATATGTGGGATCCCCCTTGAGCCTTTAGGACAAGCTTCCAAGTCTTGCTTTGAATGTAATCAGAGCATAGCACATTGGCGTCTACTGAGAGGGTGGATAAGGGCGGGGTGAAAGTCACCCACTCACTGAGCTGAAATGTACTAAACATGGCAGTCTGCAGCGGCACAGGACTGAATGTTTATAGACGCATGTCTTTAGAAAAATAATAACAGTAAAGATATTTTTGTAAAACACTTTCTGGTACGTGGAATGCATCTTGCAGTAATTAATGTAGCATTAAAGAAAGCACATCTGTAAAATAGAAGGATTTCATTATTTTTAAAAAGTGACTGTGCTAACTGAAATAAGTGAGTAAAAGCAAATTTAAAGTTAAAGAAAGGTTGTTAAAATAGTGATCAATAGAAAATTAGTTGTAACAAAACAGTGACGCCTAAAATTTAAAGAAATGCCACACTTGGGTGGTTGGCAGCATGACTGAAATTTACATCATGATACTTTAAGGCATTTCTATGATTCACAGTATATTTCATGACATTTAGACTTGCTTACAAGTTCCCATACATAGTGAGTTATTTAAAACACTGGGACACTGAAAAAAAGCCTGTGCAAACATTAATGTTCTACAATTTTTAAGTCTTAAACTCTAATCAGCTGCTTCCAATCGGAGTAATTATTATAAAATTTCTGACTACACTTGGAATATCTCAGAAAACTATATTTGTGACCTAAAACACTTAGGTATGTGCTGTTATAGGAAAATAGACTAGGTGCTGAGGCTCGAGGTGGATTTATTTTCCTGTAACAGCACATGCTGATGTATTTTATTCCTCTTACACTACAGCAGTTTGCTAAGTTTTTTTTTGTAATTAAAGAGTGACACATTATACTTTTTATCTCTTTGTAGTTACATTTAATGTTCCTTTTATCACTTGCGTTACAGCAGCTGCAAACATTTTGTTTCCTCACTTCATTTCCCGAAGTTAAGAAAATGCAGCAACTCCTCTTTACTGAGAAACTGCCTGTGTTGGAAAGGTTAGTTACAGTTGTATCTGTTTAACTGTTGTGTCCCAAATGACGTACTATACACTATGCACTTAGACTATTCACTATGTACTCTACCATCTAGTGTATGAATTTTGAAGGGTAGTATCGTCTCAAATAGAACACTAAAGTTTTTTTACTAAACGGAAATATAAGACTTTTCCCAGGCGATGACACATGACGTCAAACGCATGTAATGCGACTCCTCTAACCTTGGCAGAATACCCAAAGTCAATGAAAACGAATTTCGGCATGTCACACTTTTTAAAAAATGTTTTATTTACTATTTTATTTTGAGCAAATTTGAGCCAGTGTCAGCTCCTGGTAGCCCCTCCCCTCTTCCGTTACGTAAGCAAAGCTGCGATCGTGTACCAACATTCCACACTTTGTTTTATCAGTTGAATAAATGCATCATATGGGTACTTGAAGTGCACATCTTTGTTGGAATTTTCAGTGTGAGCACATTACTCACACTATTTATTCTTGCAAAATGGCACTTTCTAACTGTTAGTGCTGATACTGGAGATAAATACTTCAAAATACCTGGGGTGGTGTAATGCAGCCCGATGCGAGTTACTGTTACTATACAAGTCCTTGTGTAAGTCGTTGCTATAGAAATGATAATGTATTAGATCGAGTGCATTAATATAAACCGCATGATTTGCCTACTGTCAGACTCATGCTGTTATAGAAAAGAAATCATAATTTTCTGACACTTCATATTTGAGAATTTAACACCGCTGTGGTCATTTGCCTCTTGCTATAATCTGCTCTTTTCTGACAGATCCGAGCCTTCTATTGGTTAAGGTTAGGATTTGAGGAAGACAACCTTCATAAAAGGACATGTTCTAGCCAGAGCTGCATGGGAACTTGATTCGAGTCATCATGCTGCTTTTCAGGCCCACGCAGCAATTACGCTTACATAATGATCACTGCTGCTCTCCAGCTGTTGGATGTTTGAGTCAATCGGCAGGTCCAATTTTTGATCTACAGGCGGAAGGGGTGAAGCAATGAAGGTGATCCTGAATGGGAAAGATTGCACAGAGCGGTTTTGCTCATCACGTCAAGTAGAGCCAGTTCGCTTTGCAAGGGTAGTTTGGAGAATGAGAGTTGAGAGAGAGGGGAGGAATGTAGGAGGCAAGAAATCTTTCACTGAGAGCTTTTCAATCCTCTATGGAGAGCACTTGCTTGGAGAGGGCTTAGAGCTCATCATTCCCACACATGTGATGGGAAGGCTGAAGACTGCACTACTCAGCAATCGATGTCCCATTTAGCCAAGGAGTTCTCTTCAGATTTTCCTGCAATATCATTGCAGCATTTGTTTAAATGTAAAGTACTACAAATAATAGTTTTTTAAAAAAAATTCAGTTCACAAATGCTATTTTTTAAATGAAGAATTACTCAATACACAGTGAATGAACAGTGAGTTCATTCAACAACAAAAAAACTCTTCTCAAAGAATTATTCTAATGGATTAAAATCATTTCACCTAATAATTCTCACGTACATTTGTTCTACAAATGTCAATCTTTGTTCTGTTGTGCATGTTGTCTGAGCCATTCACATACTCTATAGGCACTGATGTATTTTATTGAAAAGCTTTTGTTTATAAATGTTTTATTTTGTAGAATTTAAAATTGATTTTAGCATCAGCAGAAATTCCAAACCTTGCATCAAGAAAATGAATACATCACCATACCTACTTCATTTAATTTATTAGCAATGTAAACATTATGGAACATTGTTTTTTTAATATAATAAATAAAATTTGTTGCTCTACTTCAGCCTGTATTGCAATGACATTTAAAGACAATCTTTGGTTATTGTTTTTCACTAAAAAAGTATTGATACTCCTTGGGGAGATTAAACTAAGGAGGGGAAAAAAGAAGGCATTTCTTTCTGCATTTTTAGCTTTGTTCATTAGAACATAAGCACTAATTGGAGTTTTCATGACTTCCAGAGGATAACTAGTCATTGTGAAGTTAATGCGCAAAAAAACACACCCTCAACATGGAATTCCTTCTCGGAAAGTCGGGTTCAGTCCCCTCAGCCCAAAGTTCAGCATGTGATGTCAAATCAAAATGGCTGCTCATGGCAACACCAGTAAACAAAATGGCACTTCTTAAATGTAAAATTTATTTAGAGTAATATTGTATATATGATTATCTATAAAATACAAAATACTACTTTTCCCCCCTGTAGATCAACCAGAATACATATCAGCTTGTTAAACCTATTGACTCTACAGTTTGCTGAGGAGGTGAATATTTTGATGAGGTAAATATACATAACTCTTCAGTTAGCCTGCTAGAGTTCAATAATGATTTAATTCCAACATCTCTCTTTTGAGTTAAATCCAACATAGTACTGAGTTTAATGTAGTATTCAAAACCTAAGTCCAATTCTACTCCGAACTTTCTTTCGTGAAAACTAGGCATCTCCTTTCATGTAGTGGAGTAAGAGTGGAGGAAGACTACTCTGTGTTCAGATAACTGAACTTTTTCTTTTTTTTTTTTTTAAGGTTTATATTAATTCTACAGGTGCAGTTTTGGGATTATTTTGCTAGAGCTACAGTTTGCAAGACGCATTTAATGTCTAAGACTCAAACATAATATTTACATTGTGCCTCTGTCCCCCACATGAGCTTAACAGTTTTTCCTCATATGGCATGCTTTCACATTAAATTTCTCACTCATTCTCCAGCTCTGGCTGGTAAAGACAACCAGGGCAAACAAAAAAACCCCCTCTTTTTGAAGCTTCACTGCTGTGGCATTGTTTTATTTTCCATGTGTCTTATAATGCTTTACATACTCCCTTGGTGATTAAAAAGACAACAGTGTGCTGTTTCTTACACGCCCTTTCCATATACAACCACTATGATGAATATGCTAGCACACCTACACAGCCCCAAAAAGAATAAACTGCCTCAATGAATAAGAGTTTCACTACTGGACACATCTTCTCACGCAGCAGCAATTACAAATGCTGTAGGAGTAGATCGCTACAGGTATTTAGCCATTTTTGGTAGCATATGTGGACATGGCAACTAGCGTAATTGAACAAAACAAAAAAACAACAACCAAGATGCCAAGTAGATCTCAATTTCAGAGGACGTGCTACTTTGCAACATTTTGGCTTAAAATATGTACACATGAGCAACAAATTAAAGAGAAAATGTGTCCTCGAAGAGGGAAGAGTCATTGCAAATCAATACAAAGTTCTTCTGTCTGATCACCTCTATCCTGTTATGAAACATTTAAATCCTGATGGGAGTGGTCTCTTCCAGGATGACCTCCCTCATCCACAGGGCACAAGGGCTCACTGAATTTTCTGATGAGTATGTAAGTGATGTAAATCGTATGGTGTGACCTTCAGTCACCAGATCTCAAAAGAGTTCAGTGCCTACAGGAGATTTTGTAGTATCATGTTTGACAGCTCTCTCCACCACCATCATAATAATACATTCTGAGGCAATATTGTTTGAAAGAATGTTGTTCATTTCCCCAGTACAGTTCCAGAGACTTGTAGAATCAATGCCATGGTCCAATGAAGCTGTTCATGGTTGCTCATGGTGGCCCAACACCTTACTAATGCTCTGTGTGTTGGTTCATACTTTAATTTGTCTACAATGTTTATCTTACTGGCTAGAGCGATTTGGAATATATACTCAATTGGCCAAGAGCACAGATAAATCCTGTTTGTCTTTCTGTGTGGTATTCTTTTGCAAAAGCAAAGTTTTTTATTTATTAATTTTTTTTTTTTTTAACAATTATTTATTTATTTATTTTCTGTGACAGCATTTGTTTGTGAGAAGATAAGAAATTCCAAAGCCATGGCAGGTGGCTGTGTTAGTTTAGGGCGGTGGCCATCTGAGACCATGAGTCATGTGAATTTCGATTTGCTCTGCGCATCCAGAGAGTGTCATTTCAAACCGGATGATGGAAAGGCATCTCGGAAATAAATGGGATGAGCACAAAGTATATCTGTGCCATCGTCTGTGGTCCTAATACATAAGAATCTGGTGAATTATATTTTTCCTACTTGGCTGAATAATAATTTTAACATTCATTATAATATTGAAAATATCAGTGAAATGTAATTTTTTTTGTATACAGTTTCCTTCGATGATATTTGAACGACAAGGCCAAAGGGTGGCTGTGGCTCAGGTGGTAGAGCGGGTTGTCCACTAATCGTAGTGTTGGCGGTTCAGTTCCCGGCCCACATGACTCCACATGCCAATGTGTCCTTGGGCATGACACTGAACCCCAGGTTGCTCTCAATGGCAAGCTAACGCCTTGCATGGCGCTATATGCTACCATTGGGTGTGTGTGAGAGAATGGGTGAATGAGAAACAGTGTAAAGTGCTTTGTAGAACCACTAAGGTAAAAAAAAAAGCGCTATACAATCGAAATTGTTGTATTGGCTATGCCCAATGCTTGTTCTCTGATCGATTTTCCCTCTTTTCTCATCTTCAAAATGGCTTGATTTACTCCCATAAACAGCTCTCTGGTCTTCATGTTGGTTTGTCCTTTTTAACAACAAATGCACTCTTTACAGGAAAAACCCATGGCTTAAACCAAGAGTAGGCATTCAGAGCTAACTGTTTAAAAAAAAATCTAATGGGACACACCTAGGCAACAAGAAAGTGCAGTCATTTCCAATATTTTTGATCACTTGAAAAATGGGTGGGCTCAGACGAAACGTGGAAGTATGTAAATATCAGGGATGAAAAAATTAATTCTGATCAACTCCTATTCTCCTAATCTTTTGATCTCAAACCCAAATGTCTTCAATGGAAAGAAAAAACAAAAGATGTTACAATATCCACAATGTCTTAAAGTGTGTCATGACATAATTTATCAAAATAATAATATATTCAGACATGCACTCTTTACAGACAAGGGGAAAAATAAACATACCAAACAATTATTGTGATACTACATGATAGACAGTAAAATGTAAATGATACTATGGCACATAAAGGATTAAGATGAAAGAACAGGTTAAGTTTAATTTGAAATGGTTCAGCTGCCGATCAATTGTTATAGTTTGAAGTATTAATCGATAGATATCCACTTAGAGTTTAGCTATAAAAGGCCCTCTGAGATGGTCAGAGAGTCATGTGGGACCTGCACATATTGATCAGCTATAGTGCAATCAACATACAAACTGATGGGCTGAGCCAATTTACCTACAAGGTTTCCTAATAACCCTAACCCCCTCCCCACCCCGACGATAAATTTTATATATATATATATATATATATATATATATATATATATATATATATATATATATATATATATATATATATATAAAAATAAAAATTATTAGGAATGCAACAGCTAATCGATATAACCGATAATTAAAATGATCGACAAGGAATTTCATTATGGATTAGTTGGGTTTGTGATGTCACTGTGGATAACCCCGTCAGTGACTTCACTTCACAATGGTGAAAAACGCATTTTGATGAATAAAACACATCTGAGAAGCAGCAGAGGTCACAGAGTAAGCTGCTGTGGGAAAATTTCACGATCCAGGTCGTCCAAAACATGAGTGTTTTATATTAAGCGCTTCAAACAAACTCGTAAGTGTATTAACGTGGCTTGTCGTGTCAGATGCCGCGAGAGATGCGTGTACTGTTTAATGTTTTCCAGGCATGTTTACTTCAGCGCAGAAATTACATTTTTACCTTTATATCCTTATCTGTAAATGTTAGAAATTCACGCCAGTATTTCCATTTTACATAAAGACTTGTCCTGACAGCAAGTGAGTCTCCATTAACTTCACCGAATGAGCGCGAGTCAATCAAACGGCGTGCAGTAGAAAGGAAGCGCATTAACTGTGACTAAAATATTCATTTTTGATCAGATATGTAGTTTGATGTTATATTTAGCGATATTTAGAAACCAAAGTAATTGTGTTTTTATGAGCGCAGTAACTGTAATGGGGTTAGAACATGTAATGGTATATAAATGTAAGAAGTGTCATATTTACAGAAAAAAGTAACGTGTTCAGGTGTTCAGATGAGTGAATGTGTGTTACTGCAGAACATTCAACCTCTTACCAGTTAACACTTAGTTTGTGCTTTTGTTTAGATTTTTACTTTTTTTTTTTTTTTTAGCATTTCTAATATAGTGATTTAAATTCTGCTTTAAAGCTTGTGGACAATCATTTTTTTTTGTTTTCAAATTGTTAATATTTAAGAAAATCCTTTGCAAAATGTATAGTATAGCCTACATAGATACATTTTTCAAAGCCTTCAATTTGCACAACGTTTGAAGAACAATATTGGGCAGAATGTGAAATAAGTTTTTTGTTTTCAAAAGAAAATAAAACTGGCCTTTTAATCCAAGTAACCGAAGAAATAATCGACAGATTAATCGGCTATCAAAATAATAGCTAGTTGCAGCCCTGTGTGTGTGTATGTATATGTATGTATGTATGTATGTATGTATGTATATATAATATATATATATATATGTATATATGTGTATATATGTATGTGTGTGTGTGTGTGTATATATATATATATATATATATATATATATATATATATATATATATATGTATATGTATATATGTATATGTGTATATATATATATATATATATATGTATATGTATATATGTGTATATATGTATGTGTATATATTATATATATATATATAATATATATATATATATATATATATATATATATATATATATATATATAAAAATTCTGAATTAAAAAATAATTATACTTTCAACTATTAATTTTTATTTATATAAACTATGTCACTGTTAGTGACTATTTACATGCACATCAATATTAATCTGATTGGCAATATTCTATTTAGTATTGAGTCATGTAAATGCCACAATCCGATTGCCCGATTCAGATTAAGACGGTATTCTGATTCCCCAAATTCTGATTCCCACTCCTGGAATATGCCTGTTTTAATCGGAAATTCATTGCATTATTCAGAAAATCCACTGAGAGGAGATATATGCGCAGGTTCAGTCTGCGAGGAATTATGGGTAGCAATGGCAGCATCTTGAATCTCTTGGGAAATAACGTCAGGAAAGGAAACGCGCATGTGTAGCTTGGCATATTTACAACAACCATATATACATGAATATTCTGATGCCTGTGCGCTAGGCTTGCTGCGATAGTCCGTGTTCCTGGTGTTGCGCGGTGTTCAGCCACATACCGATTACATCACTTGCCCACCGTGGCACCGCCCCCACTGTCGTTTTGCTTTTTTTTTTATAGTAATAAAAATCATTTAGTTCAGTTGGAGAGTGGATGCTACAATTAAAAACTAAACGCGTCTGCTCAATTCAGCATGAGCCAAATGATTCACAGCACAGATCAGTTTTCACTTATCACGTAACGAGAGTGAGGCGAGCTGACTGACGAGACGATGGCAGACGATTTGGTTTCAAAAGTTCTATTTTTAATATAAGCAAGTTTGTCATTGTACTGTTTTGTTTTTGTTGTTGTTTTTTATTAAGAATAATAATGAACCCACCATTCAAGTAATTGCTGCCCCTGAATTGCTGGTAATTTGAAAATGCGCATGGCCACACCGACATTGTTTAGCGATTTAAAAGCTAGGAGGAAAAGAAGGAAACACCCCCCCCCACCCTGATGATACCGGTATTACCGGTGTTGATTAACCGGTCGGAAAACTTCCTCATAGTTACATCCCTACTCTGCGCACATAAACATCATATTCAGAATATGGATCCAACTGTAATATACACCTTAAACAGAATTTGATGTGCATGTAAACATAGTCATTGTCTCGAAATGATATCTTCACAGAAAATGTCACCATATATATTTTTTTTTAATCCACCATACAATTCCCTGTGAAACTTGCTGTAATTAATTCACACCTTCTGACCAATCAGAGTTGAGAATTCAACAGCGCTGTGGTTTAAGGCGCATTTAAGATGCTTCAGGTCTTTCTGCTTACTTTAAAACAGAATGGTGGGTCATTTACGGCACCGATTTCAACCAGGCAGTTCATGGAGGGAATAAAATGTTCAGTGACAGCCATGAGGTGATCAAAGGGACCTGAAAAATGATGACCGTAAATGATCCTTGTTCTTTCAGGAAGAATCCACCTTCTCCATCCTGCACTGGTGCAGTATGATTAGGTGGTGCCAAACACCAATGTGTTGAGCGATGCCTTGAATTAGCTCAACTTAATCAGCCTCTTGCGCTGAGCTGAGATGCAGTCTGCTTCCTCGAGCTGAGGGATGAAAGCCAGCAGGTGCCTTTGTGCGGAACTGATAGAGATGTGATTGAAAAGGTGGAGTTTAAGGGATTAGACTTTGTGTCTGATACTGTCATTTTGCTATTTAAGAATCCTGCAAAATTGAGTTTGCTTTTAATTACAGCTAATTTGGTCCTGTTTTTTGATCCTGAGCTTTGCTTATATAGCTTGCCGATGACTGCTTTTCCGCTGAACTGTACAGAAAACGGGTTTCGGCTCATTTTTTTTTGTGGTAGTTAAAAGCCTCAGGATGGAAATTTTAGTGGCTTCCTCATAATTAATGCTTTAAGTGCACTTTAAAAAAGCTGTGTAGCTTTCTGTTCTTCAAATCATCAGACCAATCTGACTAACTTTTTCCTTTCACATTTATTTCTCTTGTTCTCTGCCCACCAGTCTTGGCCAGTTGTGATCGTCTGTAACTTGAATGTGCCAGGCAGAAGCACGGTGCTAATTTAGCTGCTGGGAATGCCAATGCCTATTGGGAAACTCTTGGGTGCTATGCCTCCTGTTGGGGTGCACTCAATTCCTGGGCCTCATTTCCTGGGCTGCATTGTCGGTGAGGGTTGTGCGTACTCGTCCAACGTATTCTGCCTCAGTTGGCTGAGGTGTTTGTCTGCATTCCAATCACCTTTCAGGGATTGATGGCTGATTTGACTCGGGCTTCTTTGTGGATCCCATAAACCCCCCCCAATGCCTCTAATATAAAACTTTGCACTCGGATACCTCACACTCAGCTCTGCCTTGTCATCTGTTAGAAGATCTGAGTGAAAAACAAATGCATCAGACTTTAAAACACATTCCCTTCATATTACTCATAAACAGCACAAAGACAGTAGGCCCGGCCTTTTAGCTGATGCATTTTCCCTTCGGCAGGGTGTGGTGCTTACACATTGAGTGGTCGTGCTCATAGAAGACATTTTCCCCACAGGCCTCACGCTTAGAAATGCTTAGGATGTTATTTTTCTGCCTTCCAACAACTGAATTGGATTCAGCAGCTCCCCAAGCTGATATTTGTTTTGACACCGCCAATAAGCTATGGATTTTACACTTATCAGACCACATGGAAGTGCATCTTTTTCAGTTCTATTCACAGAACATGGTTAGAGTGCTGCACCCATCTTTCTAAATGTAACCTGCTGTTATCACACTGTCTTTGCACTGTTTTGAGGAAGTTACACCCAAAACTGTTCCTTTGTGACATGTGGAAATAACCATATCCTTTTTTTTTCTTTTTTTTTCCATTTCACACTCCTTGTACATTCTTGAGAGTAAGTCAAGTAGGTTGAAAATGTACATCACACCCAGACTCATTTTATAAGCCTGCACTTTCCCCATGAGTTGCTACAGATAAGAGCTCAGAGTCAGGGAGAGAGGCCATAAGCAAGACAGCAGCATGTGACTGCAGCTCAGTGCCAGAAAACAGTGCAAGAAGGGCTCTTTGTTGGAGACTCCCTCTCGCTGCTTTTTCCACTTCTGAATTAAGGCCAGCTGCAAATGTGGTTCTGCATGTGACATAACCACCGAGGGTAAATTGAGCTACAATATGCACAACACCAGAGAAGAATCGCTGCATTGAATACCACGAGTTGACTGAGAACCGTTTTAGAGAAATTCTGTTAGCCTGGTTAAAAGAGCACTGTTATGGTTCCCAAATGCTTTACGTTCCACAAGCTTAAGTGGTTAAGTTTGTTTTCGCCACATCTGCAAGTGCCTTGTGACACTTGAGGAAAGAAGAAACATTTCAGCAACAGTCACCTGAATCCTAGTCAAACGTTTCCTTTTAGGCCGGCTGCGCCGTAGCAAAGTTTCCACCGAGTTTGTGGAATTGTATCATGCTGTAATTCCACCACATATTAACATTTTTCTGTTCCTTACCCTACATTTATTTCCAGTGCAATAAAATGCCTCAGTGCTAAGCTGTATTTATATTAGTAGTTGGGTGGAATGTTGAGGAAGGGCAGTCACTATTCCCTGGCAGGATCCCTTGTATGACTGAAGAAACAGTTGCTTGACCGCTTCCTGTGACTTACTTGAAGTATTAATGACACCAGAAGGGCCTGGTCATGATCATAAGGGTTCTACTCTTGATGCTGTCACACATGCCACAGACTTTTTTTTTTTTTTTTTTTTGGTTTTCTCTCTCTCTCCAGCGTCCAGACTGCAGTCCCTGTCAATCAGATCTTTTTTTTCGTCACACATTGAAATGAGACGTTCACCATTTCCTTTGAAGCCAGCTTTTAAATATAACGTTTGCAGAAGAACATTTTAATGCTTGGAACCAAATCTGTCCTCATTTGACTTAATTCTGTAGGTGATGATGTAACAGCTGAGATAGTGAGGATAACACATTTCTTGATTTTCTGCTTTGCACCATCAGAGCTGTTTAACACTCTTTTTTTCAACTAACACGTTGTGTTTCTCTCTGTATGGATATGTCGGGTTGTGGTAGGGAAAGGAGTACTACCATTAGGGTTGGAAGGAATAGTTCAGCATCTTTGGATGCTCTCTTTCTCTCTTTGGAGCCACCTGACCATTCTGCTGGTCTTGTGAAATTTGGTTTGAAAAGTTACAGTTGCCGTCTAATAAGCTGTTGTATAAAAGGCAGAGTTGGCGCTCCAGTTGCCCTTCAGCTCAAGGCTGTAACCCATGGACCTCTGTATATTTGGACTGTCTGTTTTCCTCCAAATACCCTCAAGTAGACTGATGATAACAGAGGATGACATTTACGAAAGTTAGCATTGCAATATCCATTGTGGCTCTGGGTGATGGTAATTCAGATAAGGCAGCCAAAGCAACACTTTAGGACAAAGGGACAGAGAATAAGTGAGCTAAGCAATGCGAGTCTGGCTGACAATGTGAATTTGCATGGGCTCGTCTGACTGTTGTTAGGTTGCTGATAGAAGCTGAGACTACCTGAATAAATGTGCTGGACTAAGCTGCCAGTGTGAAATGTGAGGACCAGAGTTTTTAAGCTTGTTAATAGCTAGTAACGTAAATATTTTACATAGTATTTGTTAGTGATGAACAAATAGTTTAGCAGTAATTAGTAATCAGGTACTGAATATTTAAAATAAGCAGTGTAATATGCATGCCAAATTATTTAACCTTTAATAACATGACTACAGCATAATTTAATAAACATAATTATTGTAGGCCCAAGTGATTATATTGGACTTTAATGATGCACTGTATATGCGCTATATAATTCTATATTTTTTGTATGTATAGTAGCTTACAGGCTTTTCAATTGAATTTGTTAAATTTGTTCATTTGCACCCTAGTATTTGTGTATTATTTACTTGTATAAATGTACCTAGTGCACTATATGCTTAACACATGGTTGAAGTTCTGCTGTTGCAAAAACACATCTATTAGACATGCTTTAATATCGCCTCCTGTATTCTCGCTTGTATTTTGTTCTATTTGGACATTATTGAGTGCAAAACTTGTCAGATATTCTCCCAAGGTTCATCAAGATGAAACTGTTGGGACAGTACATAATGTATTGGTATACTTTGTGTAAAGTATTGGTGTACATTATGTTAAAAGTATGAGGACATTTTACATATTGGGGCACTTTGACTAGAGAATTTGAACACTTTTTGTACATTTGGGCCATTAAAGAAAGGTCTTTGTGAAATATTGGGACATGTTTGCGTAAAAATGTCTTGGGGCACTTTGCCTAACATATTTGGACACTGAGTAGAGTATTAGGACACATTGTATAAAGTTCTGGAACGATGTACGCAAAGTATTGGGACACTTTTTGCATAATATTTTTGGACACTTCTATACCAGATCAGGTGAAGACCTATATCCTTTGACCCAATTTTAAATCTCTACACATGTCTCTCTCTCATTGAATGAAGATGGTGTCCTTCTGTGTCATTAGATGATTACATCTTTAGAGATTCCTTCTCTTTAGAAGCTTAAGAACGGCGGAGTTGCCTATCTGGGCTGAGTAAGGCAATAAGATGTTTTATCTTGATATACAAATATTTGACAAAAGCAAGGCATGTTTGTATTGACTGACACAACCTTCGAAGACTGAGATTTGTTTACCTAAAGTTCATTTTAGAAGAAGGCTTGGCTCTCTGCTGTGGTAATCACAGCTCTAATTTACTGATTAACTTTACCAGTTAATCAAAGATCCCACATCCCATGGTAAGTGGCTCCACTGCTCATTATCTCAGTGCACTAATTGAAAATGCTGGACTTGAGAATATACTCCCATACATCAGTGCAGATTGCTTTAAAGCTTCAGGAGGTGCCACACAGGTGAGCATGGAGGATGCTTAGAAGAGCGAAAGACACTGGAATTTGGCTAATGTGCTACATTTTAGCATGTCTGTTGACTGGTGGGATTTGGAAGTGTTAGTCATTCAGATGGCCTTTTATTTGTGCTTTCCATCGAGTAACTAAAATTAAAGTTGGTCTTGAATTGATGGTGTTTGTGGAATCCATACACCATGTCTGTTTTGCTGCTGGTTTATGCCTTTATGTTGGTTTCTGGCTTTCCGGCTTTGTTTAATGAATCTAGTTGTCTGACTGGATCACTTTTTTCTCCATGTGCTGGTTACCTATGTATCTAATTGTAACAGTTTCTGGGTTTATTAACATTCATGCACCTATAGTTCAATATAACTAACTATCTAAGCTCATGTTCAGAGTTATAGTTAGTCTCATCTCTGCATGACAGTTTCTACATGGAATTTAAGGATATATATATACCATCGGTGTGTTGCCTCTTTCTTGAGTGTACTCTGTCATTTAGCAGCCTACAGCATAGAGTAGTCTCTAAATGGAGTGACGACCCACACAGGCTTTTGGGTGTGTCTGGGCACAAGGGAGGAGGGACAGAAATGGGGGGAAAAAAAGGAATGAAAGATCTGACTGGCGAGCGGAAAGTTTTCTAGTGGTCCCCCCCCCCGACATGTTTCCTATATCCAGGCAGTCGGACTGAGTCGTGTTACAGCAGTGTAACAGAAAAGGGGAGAATATATATAAGCCTGTTAGTTAAAAATGAATGGTTCGTAATGGTATTTCTCACTGTGCTTCACTTTGGCTAGGTCGGAATGCAATCTGGCAACATAAAAAACAGTGGAATGCTTGGAATTGGGCTCTTGCATGCCTATTAGGTGAGGCTGCACTTGGTGAGAATACACACACATGCACATACACACTCATTCAAAGTTTTGTAGAACAGAATATGCCAAAACAATGTACCATCATCCTTGACTACAAACATACTAGTTTTTGAAGATGGCAACATTCCTGACTGAAACCTGGAAGCATTCCGGACCCTTATGTTTTGATGGGGAAAAAATGTTTTTGCCCCAGAACATGGCCGCTTTTGCAACTGACTGTCAGGGTGGAAAGATTTAATGGTCTGTGAAGATTAAAAGACATGCTGTGCTGATGGATCTAAAAACTTTTTAATCTAAAAATTCTCTTTTTAATGCAACTCTAATCTGAGGCAGCGACGCCATTAAAGCTAGAGAGAAGTGAGCATTAATGCAGGGATTCCCCATAATATACCCACCAATGCTTTATTAATAGCCCATGGCTTGCCTCGGGATATCCCCCACTTCCCGCTAACTGCACAACAGCAGAAGAGCTCGGCTTCCCCCATCTAGCCTCTCAAGCAAGGTCGACGTTGCCTTTTAAAACATTTCACTGACTGAATTGATTATTTAGTAGATTTCAGCTCCAGATCTTTATAACTGTAGAGCTTTTTTTTTTTATTTTATATTAAAAAATGTAATGGCCAGGTATTGTATTAGGATTTCTAGAATAACTGGTTTGGAGTTAAATTGAATAAACTAGCAGCTACTATGAAAACTGAAATTTTATAGTTTTGTACTTTTAGTAGTAGTAATTTCTGATGCAAGAACATAGATTATAAAATTATTAACCATCCTTAATTTCATAAGCTCAAGTTTCTGCTTACACAATTGCTCTTTGACTATATAGTTATAGAAGTGAAATGATTTATAATTACACGATCTGCTGTCACCCAGATGAGGAGGGGTTCCCAGTTGAGTCTGTTTCCTTTAAGGTTTCTTCCTCTTGTTGTCTCAGGGAGTTTTTTCTTGCCACAGTCACCTCTGGCTTGCTCATTAGGGAACAATGTTCATTTTTAATAAGTGCTATATAATTAAATTTGAATTGAAGTAACTTTTGACTGATGTATTTTGTGACATTTTTGGAACAGAATAGATGCATAAAAAGTCCCATCTTCTTCCTACTGATGTTTTATATCTGTATCTTTTAGAAATATAGCCACCCTTCAGAACACATGCTTTTTTCAAGACATGTGAAGCCAGTCAAGCATGAATTGTTGCCCATTCTGCGTCACTTGGCAGCACAACAAATTCGAAAGAAATTGCTGTCTGCCCTTTTCCGCATACATGAGCTCAAAGATTCCCATGATTGGCTAGTGTCGCTGTGATTGACAGTGCAGAGAGAGTATGTCATCTTTCCCACTCAGAGACTGCAACCACATTTGCTCTCTTGACTCCTGGCCACAGATGGGTGTGACATCAAGGGAGCTGGACCGTAATCAAATTTTTTCATCCCATAAAATACCACTCCCCTTCAGTCCCGAAGAAATTTTCCTACTTCTGCAGTTAGTATTTTTGTGTACACTTGCCAGAGCAGCCATATCCCAAAATATGAACAAATTAGTAGGGATGTCCCTGACCAGCAGAAAGCAGTTGCTGAAGATGAATGAATGAACACTGTAAACAACTCGCAAGCAGACTCGCAGCTCCCAACATGCCCCTATGTTAATGAACGTGGCCTTTATTTCTCCCACAAGCTTCATATCTGACTGATGTCTGCATGAGAGTAATAATGGCTATTTGTTACAAAAGCAAAATTTGTATGGTTGTATTTCGATAATTACAATGAATGTACAGTCATACAGAAAAAAAATACAAAATGTGTTGGAGGTTGTGCATAGCAGTGTGATAAATGGGAGTCTTATGATAAGCAGAAGATGGGTTGCAATCACAGGCAGTTATTAGAAACCTCAGGTTTTTGTAGGTAGACTGTTACTCCAGCACATCTAGATCATGTAGGGTGTCTTGAGAGTTACAGAAATCATAGCAGGAGATGTGCATCAGGTTATTGCAGTGAAATCATTTTGGGCAGCAGCCGATCATGGACAACAATTATTTGTTATTGTATTAATGCAGGAACATTTTACTGTTGGCCTTTAGATTGTTCTGTTTTTGTGCAGTAATGTTATAAGATGTGTGTTTGCATCGTTGGTTTCGTTTGTGTTCTTGGACTGATTTTTCCATTACGGTCTTCTGATCCCTTCCTTACCATACCACCCGAGTCTAAAATTGACATTGGATGAGCTTGGATGGCTCTTTTCAACTATGGTTGAAATCTTAACCAGTGGTGTGATGGTGCGGAAAAAGAGCTCGATTGCTATTGACTAGGTGCCTGATAGCCTGCTATCAGAGTCTGCAGTAAGGCTTGGAGGTGAGACATGTTTCAGGCTTGCATGCCCTGTATTGTGAGAGCATTCCACAGAGTGATTTGTAAGAGTGCATTTAGTTATGGGCAGTGCTCTCAGAAGGATAATGGGAAAATTATTATCAGGTTTTTTAGCAATCAAGTCTCACAATGCATCTCTAATTTATTGTAGATGCAATCCTACACCTTACTGTGACATTCCTGCAGTGGAAAATATTCCATTAAGGAGTCATTGAAAATGGCAGAGTCCAGACACACTCAGACAGTACTCAGGAAGAGCTGAGAAATGGCTGTCTCCTCTTTTTGCCTTTCAGAGATTAGTCTGCCTTCACACCCACTTTGCTTGTCATTACACGTCAAGGCAACAAATTGAACCAGTGGCACGTTGTGCTGAGATTCTCTCATCTTTGGTGTCTGAAATATTTATCGTAGTGCACTAGGACTGAAACAAATAATTGCTGACCTAACATTGATCAGAATAGAAAGAAATGTTTATTTTGGATGTCTTGGCTAGGTCACTTGATCAAGAGCTATAAAACATTCAAAATATGCCTGAGGCAGTGATAGTCTGAGAAATGTTTTGAACTGTGGAAGTCTTCTGAAGTTGATTTGCTTGTGTGAATGGCTATTAGCTTATAACTTCATAATAAGTATTTAATCCGAACTGTAGTAAGAGCGAAAGGTATTTTGGACTACTGACAACTACTTAGTTTTCTTGAACGTTATGCATGTGCTTGTGTGAAAATGATCCCAGTGCGTTTGAAGTAGAAGTTCTTTCGTTTATTTTCTTTTTCTTTTTTTATTTTTTATTTTATACTGTTACGGGTAGGTCATGGTTGCAGATAGTGAATTAATTTTTAATATCTTTTGAACTTTACATAAGACAAAGGCAGAAGGTTTTCTTCTTTTTTAAAAGTTTATCAAAAAATAATAGAGCTGCTGTTATAGAAAATAAAACTCTTTCTGACCAGTCAGATTTGAGAATTCCATAGCACTGTGCTGTAATGAATATTAACATAGCTTTATCGTTTTGAGGGTTTTCAGAAGCTGAATGTCATTATTATAGGATAACAGACCTTCAGTTCTCTGAAGCCCTTACCTTCGGCAGAGGATATTCCTTGTAGTCATTTGTGTTTTATCGGGATTTTAAGCTGGGACAATGAATGACGGCCTTAATGTTTTCTTTGACCTATATTATATGTTAATGTATCAATCTTGTGAAGTAGTGAAGGATGTCTCACTTTGGTTCATCACTCAGTGGGATAAAACAATGCTGTGAAGTCTGGTATTGCATTTTTTTTGGTGCTGAAAAAAGTAGTCCTGGCAATATTTTCATACAAAGTTTCTTCTCTGACTACCTATGATGCAACATAAATACCTGGTTACTGATTTCAGTATTTCAACTGGCTTTCTGTCTGGAACAAGAGGTTTTCTTCAAAAAGTCCTGTACTGTAATTTCGTTTTGAGTGATCCATGGCAACCTGAATAATGACAAATTACACATTCCGATTCTATCAATTGCTAGTTTCATGATGCTCTGTATAAGAGTTCTGTCTTGTTTCCATGATCAAACCACGATTTGACTATCATTATCATCTTCCCCATGGGCCATTGCATTGATTAATTAGCAGGGAGATAAAAATAATTCAGAGAGACTTAAGTTGCTGGTTGATGAGCCGAACTCAGCTTGAGAGCAAGTGCGAAATAATCTCATGTAGTCTTGTCCTACAAAGAACCTGATGTATACCTTTATTACAACCTTTTTTAATTGAGACTGCCTGAAGGGACCGTTGATAGGGCTCTGTAAATAGGGGATAAGGATGATGTATTCTTGGCGTGACTCAGAAGTGGAGTGGACTGGAGGGAAGGATGTGGAATAGATTAATTTTATTTTATTAATTGATAAGATCTGAAGCTTGGAGAATGGCTCTATCATGATAGTGGCCAGCCCTTGCAATTTATATCTAATTCATCATGTCCCTCAGTGCTTGATTTTTCACCTTTTAAATTGCAATTATCTTTGAGTTTGGTCTTGTGTCCTACATTCTTGCTTCTTTATTACTATAAGACAGCACGTGGAGAATGACAACATTTATATCAGCGAGATACATTAATGTTTCTATAGTTGTGAATGCAATGCTTAATTACACAATTTTAGCTGAATGGCAAACATCAAATGAAATGTGTACTGGACTAGAGTCTGGTCTGATGCCAAAATTGAATCATAAACTCAGTGTACATAAAGATAACAATGCTCTTACCTGTTCTAGTTATTATGAGCTAGGGATCAAACGGTTACCGGTTTCACAATGAATCACGATAAAATTCCCCAACGGTTAGTACTACTGTGTCACAATTAATCATCACTAAAACCGTGCACGATTATCATGATTTGTAAAACTTGCTGTAACCACACACCCGACATGAGTGACGCAGGCGCAGCATGTAGCATTGTTTTTTGAGTGTGAAAACGGACAATACAGTTAAAAACTGAACGCGTCTGCTCAATTCAGCATGAGCCAGATGAGTCAAAGTCGCAGGACAGATCAGCAGGAGTCAGATTTCATTCATCATATGACGAAAGTGAGGCGAGCTTACTGACAAAATGATGGCAGAAGATTTGGTTTAATATAAGTGAGTTTGTCATTGTACTGTTTTGTTGTTTTTGTTGTGGTTTTTCCATTAAGAATAATAATGAATCCACCATTAAAACAATTGTAGTCCTAAGGCTGTCCAAGGAAGGATGTATGGGATATGAGATTAGAAATGAAATTCCACAGTGACAAACTGGACAGTAGATGTACAAAATGGGCTATGAAGTAGCCTTCTAAGGGAAAGTAGGCAATGTACAAACTGTGAAATTTTAAGGTATTGTGTTCACCATTTTATAAAGTATCACTTTCTTCACTTAAAAAAAAAAAACAACCCAGTGACACAGTTTGAAACTTGAGCTGACCATCACGGAGTGCTGACCTTCGAGTGCCTTCTTTCAAATACTTAAACATTTGTCCTGCTTTCTCCCCAGAGGCCCTGTCCCATCATTAAGGCCTGTTTGTCCCCTCTTCAACCTAGAACTCCTGAGGGAGCTAGCTGTTCAGCTTCTATTATAACAACGGCACTTGAGGAAAAATAGGCACAGCAGCACCTTGTTTGCTGTTGTCTCAGAGTGTATAAGCCAAGCCCTAATGCCCTCGTGTCATAGCCAAGGGTAATGCATTAGCTCTGTAGAGGTTCTTCTCAACCGCATTGTTTTCTCATAATGATTGCTCATTCCTCTGGCTGTACAGGAGCATGATAAGGCAGAGGAGTGGAGCAATAGCATAGAGAAAACCATGGTGCATGTTGAGTAATGTCAGCTGTCTATAATTATTCCCTCTCTAATGTTCTTCCACCAGCTGGACTCCCTGCACTGAAGAATGCATTAGCTTTGAGAACACACCGCTAGCTTGTAGATCTGCAGATGCTGTTCAGTTCCTTAGTCAGTAAAAGTTAAGAATTCCCCAAAACCCTGCACTGATACGGTCATTGGGCGTTGTGTGTAAATGTTTTCATAAAGCTCCTGCCAAAAATTTCAGTAATGCAGATTTTCTTTAAACTCGCATGCATGTGTTGAATTGCCAGTCAGTGGGAAATTACCAAGCGTATTCATGGCACAGCTGATTTACATTTAGTGACTCACATAAAGACTGAAAACTGAGCACCTTGTACGTGTGGCACATGCTAAATTTTCCAGAAATGCAGCTCAGCCATTGCAGCAAATCAGCTAACATAGACCCATTTGTCAGTAATGTGAAGTGACGAGAGTTTAACAAAAAGTTCACTAAATGTTTGTGTGCATTTGAAATAAGTAAGCTATTTAAACCTGACAACATACTTGTGTGTAAAACTGCAAACTCATGCCGCAACGAGGTTCAGCTTATTAAATATCCTTATACTTAAATTTACCCAACCCAGAAGATTTTGTAAGTTGCAAATGTTTTTCCAAACTAGCTGTCTTTTAATAGCATGTCCTAAAGCTCTATTTACAAATAAAATAATATAATGTATTCAGCTTGTTAAATTAGGCTTATTGTGAATTTATGGTCACTATAGCACTGCAGCCCTCCGGCAGGACAGATGACGTTAAGGCTCTTGGCACTCTTGGTTGATTCTGAAAAACAAGTGTGCTTTATGGCTTCTGGGACGAGCGCCTTGGGACCTTTTTTCATAGTGATGGTTTACTGTAGAGTGGTAGCATTCTGCTGTACTACTTTTTTTTTTCTTTTCTTTTTAAAGAGTAATTTGAGACCTTCCTTTTGTAATTTCCTATGTTCAGGTACTGAATGAGCTCAACATGTTATTTATAGGGAGGAAAAGAAAATGGAAATCAAGGTCAGCTCTGGTACTGCTGCTTTTGCTTTTCAGCATCACTTCTTATTCACACTTTTTTTCCTCAGTGCCTTTCTTAGTCACTTTTTTCTAACTCTCAACACTACACTTTTTTTTTTTTTTTTTTTTAACTATACCAAGGCCATAAAACCTACGCTGTCTTTTTCCTCAGCCCCCTCCCTTCCTTTTTCCGCTCATTCCATTCCTTTCCTTTTAACCTCCCCATTCTGTTTCCTAGATTCCCCCCCCCCCCCGCCAGTCACGTGACTGGAGGGTGTGGGCTTTGCATTCTAGGCCACTATGAATGATTCGGTAATCCAGCATGAGCCAGGGATTGCACACACACACTCTCTCTCTCACACACACACATCAACTGTAAATACTTAGTCATAGAGACCTGCCAACCTTCACTTATTTTGTGTAATATCTTCACATTTTAACATCAGAGTATACTGGTATGTGTTCTCGCTCAAAAATATGCCAAATAAGTTTAAAAGTGATACTGAATGAAAATATAACGTTCAAAGTAAAATATCGCTGAACTTTATTACAAGAATAAACAGTACTGGCTGTACCATGAAAATGTACTCTACTTTTAAAAAAAATATTAAATTAATATTTATATATATTGGCTATTAATAAATATGAAAAAATAAAAGATATACATCCAAACTGAACCAAAAAGAAACATTCCAAATAACAAATAAAAATAGACATCCAACATGAATTAAAGAAAAAAACAAAAAAACAAAAAACACTTCAAATAATACAACAAAATTTGTAGATTTAAATTCTGCCTCTAGAGGTCACTCTCATACTGTATAATGACAGCGGACCCTTCTCAGCCGCTCCAGTTGCAATGGATGCAACTGGGAACGATCAGTTTGGATAACCAAAATTTCCAGCAATCAGTTATAGGTGCCAATTAGTTTGAACAACAGTGAAAATATCAGCCGTGTGGAAGTATTTTGCGCTTTCCATGAGGGAAATTAAGTAAGAGATTTGTAAAAGGACTGTATTGAAAATGTATTGTGTTGAGCTATGGTTGGACAACACATTATCCCTCTTCAGACTAGGTAGGTCTGCAGTTATTTTTTTTTTTGAAAGTCTAGCTGTATAGTGGTCTAACACAGGACAGAATATTCTGTGAAAACCAGGATCATCAACATATAAGTTATACACAAATCCTCTGTGTAAACGGTCAAGTCTGCTCAGGGTGCAGCTGTTTTTCGAAATCACATTAATTTCAGTTTCACAGGAGTTGTGCTTTGGTCTGGACAGTCACTGTTAGGTTAGACTAATCTAATAATGGAAGCATGGGAAGGCTCCAGTTCTGTAATTGTTGTGCAGACTAGTCCAAACTAGAAGTGAGCCCTACGTACAAACACCTGGCTCAGTGCGCTGTGACTCGTTATGGAGGTATTACACAATCACTCAATGTCTCAGGGAGTTTCTCCTTTCCATGGCAAGCATGGGCGTTTGTGTAGGTGGGGTTGGTGCAGGGAGAGCAGCCGGGCTGCGGGCTCTGCATTCTGCCGCTTTAGTATGCAAGGCAGGTGTGGCTGCAGTCAGAAGGAGGCAGGGCGCAGGACGCCGCCCACACACACACACACACACACACACACACACACACACACACACACACACACTGCGTATTGCACTATGGGCCAAGATGCATGACTCCTACCTACAAATCTGTCTGTTTCTCATCTTTCTTCTTTCTTTCATCTTTTATTCCCTTGTTTGCTCCCTCACTGTTCTCTCCTGTCTTTTTTCTCCTCTTTCTGTTACACACTTACACACTGCGTCTTCTCATTGTAGCCGCCACCCTGCTGAAAAAACATAGAGCATCCAGTCCTCTGCTTTGATCTAAGCCCTCTTTTCTCTTTGCCATCCCTTTTTTGTTTTGTGCATGTTTGTCATCCTATTTGCTCGCTCTCTTGGTTTTCTGTTCCCTTGTCCGAGGCTCAGATGACTGGTGAATGCTAGACAACAGGTATGGGCTGCGATTCGCTGATTCCAAAACCTCAGAACCTTAGAAAAAATAAACAACAATAAAAAAACAACCTGTCCAATACGTTACAGAACCTTATGGCTTTCCCATATGTTAAAAAAAAAAAAAAAAAAAAAAAAAAAACGGTACTAATCACTAGTTGTTTGCAAGACGGCAGGGTTTGTTTTTCCTCTGTTTGCCACAGGGAATTCTTGATGGTCTGTTGCGCATCTGTGTTGCCTGAGCACTGGGTTGATACTCAAGCACTCCATCTCTATGGATTTTACCACACACATTAGGGCTGCACGATTACGGTCAAAATGATCATCATTATTTGGATCAATATTGAGATCATGATTATTTATCACAATTATTCATTGATTTTAGGGACAACATATCCTTATTGCACTTTCACATTTAAATAGAGGCTGCTGCTTCCACTTCCATGTTGTGCTACGTTCCTGCTAATGTACAAATCTTTGCATCAGATTAGACTGATCCTTAAAGTGCATCATCTCGTAGAAAAAAAAAAATTGTACCCAAAATATTTGATAAGTAAAAATAAAAATGACATCAACCAAATGAAAATATGCATCAAATATTACAATATGCAACCAAATGAAAACAATTAAGGCGTATGCAGAAAAGGCAATAACAGTGTTTACAGGAGGAGAGCTGCAGCCAAATCACCCAATAGAGCGGTGACTCAGGGATGACGCCATTTTTGTACCGGAACCCGGAAGTTAGCATCACACCTGTTCCCTCGACAAAAACCCAATAGGATTTTCACATAGGCTTTTGGATTATTGCAAAAAAATAAGCTCTGTGATCAACAAAAGTTGACACTTCCAACAAGTTTTGTCCATCAAGATCATTTTCACAAATTAACACAACTTTTATGAAGTGTGAAGTCTAAATACAATATCCAGAAATAAACAGCTAACTGTATGCTATAAACGAACTACACCACAGTCGCTCAACTTCAATGTTACCATCGCCAAGCTTCTGAGAACTTTTTCAAACTTTATTTAAAACAATTTTCATAATACAGATTTACTCTGTGGATGAATCTTCATTCATGGTTTTTTTGTGGGGGGGGGGAATTGCGCACAGCACACCTGAACCAGTTTATCTGCAAAGACTTTTCCTGTTCGGCTTGATGTCGTTTAATGTCCCTGACAACGTCTGTAGTCTCACTTAGAAACTTGTCATGATTTCCCCTCGCGCAAGTGCTTGAGCTCGTAGCGTGCTCTGAAACCCAAAGCGAAGCTGGCAGCATGAGCACTAAAATGCTAACTTGTTTCCAGGTTTTGGCATTACACAATGACTCCATCTCTGCACCACTCTATGGTGATTGGCTGTAAGTTTAGGAAGCGCTTGATTTGATGTGCAGCGGAGTTTTCTATGAGCGGAGGACAAACTTTAAACGTCAGTATCACAGTTGATATTCATGTAATCATGGGCAGCCAAAATCGTAAAGGAGATCAATATTCGATTAATTGTGCAGCCCTAACACAAACACACACACACACCTGGCCTGAACCGCATTTGATAGAGGCCTTTCAGGGCCAATTCAATAGATGTTGAGCACCGGCATCAATTATTGGAAGTGCATCAGCTCGTTTGATTCTCCACTCATGACTTGGTGCACTTTGAGGTTTGGTTTGTTTTGTTTTGTTTTGTTTTTACCGGTGCTTCCCTCTGTAAAAAAATCATGGAAACATCAGGGACTATCTTGCAGGATGGTGTAACGACCAGCTCAGGTTTAAAGTGAAATGTGATGCAGAACAACAAGCTTGATTTATGATATTTAAACACACTGGACATTTATTTTTATTTTTTTTTGCACCACCTGCGTAGCGTCGCTGGGTATTTAGACACTTTCCCCTTTTTAGCGGTGCTGTTAGAGCCTGAAACATTTAAAGTCACCGATGTAGACGGATGAGTCATCTTGTAAAAGGAGAAAGAGCAAGACTGAGAGTGAAAAAGGAAGGGAGGGAGGGAGAGGGAGCAGTAAGGCCTTTCTTTTGTGCCGCCCCAGCGATGTGGAGGTGGATCCAGAGCCTTAAGACCCACCATAGCATTGCCAGTGCATGGCTGCAGAGGAAACACATGGGCCGATGATTTACATCTACTGCCTACGAGCTCCAGCTCATGCTCTTTAATCTGAGAGCAGTGCCTCCTCTCGCTCATTCTCTTATTTTTACTCCCCCGTCCCTCATTCTGCCCCCACACTTCATTCTGTCTCGTTCAGTTCACGTTGCATTATTGGCATGACTGTTTCTTGTACAGTATTATATACTTGTTCTATCTGGATTAAGTCAACAAATATGTATAACATGTAAGCTACAGAAAGCCAATAACACCAATAGTATAATTTTTTATTATTTATTTTACTTCTGTCTATCTTCATGCTTGGAACTAAGGAGTAGGAAAAAAAATTGATTATTAGATGTATCTTGAATCTGCACAAATGCAATGATCTCCATAATCAGATTTTTTTTTCAAGCAACAAAGCAGTTCAAATACAATATGAAGCAAATCATATAGATAATAATAGATACTAAAAATATTCTCTGACAGGCTATGAGGTAGACCTGTGATTAAAGAAAGTTTCTGCTTACATTATCAATCAGCGCAGTCCGGGCTCAGGCAGAAAACAGGGTCGTGTAAACAAACATTCTTCAATGTTAGCTTGAGGTATGGTGTTTTTTTGTTTGTTTGTTTATTTATTTATTTTTAAAAATTATTTATTTATTTATTTTCCCTGTTTGTTAGCAAGTTGCAGCTACCATATCTGTAGCTATTCCATGCGTTTTGCGTTATCCTATGATGTCCTCCTCATGGTGGATTTTAGACAAGCTTTATAGCACTGAGATTTGAGTCAGAAATTTCTGACACTGCCAAAACACGTCTGTGGTATTTGGTTGTAGTGGCTGTAAATCAGCAGCCAGTGAGCACGACACGATATGTTGATACATGTCAATAACTCTCGAACAAAGAATTCTTTTACTATGAATCTTTTTCTAATCTTATCATGGCACCCAGAATCGAAATCCCATTGAATCATATGGAGCCTAAGCATTCCCACTCTTCCACAAACACCCCTCTCTCTCTCTCTCTCTTTGTCAGTCCACTGACCTTCACTTCACACAAACACCAACACCTCCTGCAACTCCCCTCCACCTCCCTCCTGATACTCAACCTGCATTCAAGATCTGTGAAGAAGAGGTGTGCCATGTCTTTCGGAAACAAAAGACTCAGAAAGTTTCAGGCCCAGATGACGTCTCACCCGCGTGTCTCAGACTCTGTGCTAACCAGCTGGCCCCAATCTTCACACAAATCTTCAATAGATTACTGGAGCAGTGTATAGTCCCATGTTCCTTCAAATGCTCAATAATCACTCCTGTCCCAAAGATCCTAAAAACCACAGGACTTGACGATTATAGACCTGTTCCCTGATGTCTGTGGTCATGAAATCATTTGAGAGACTGGTGTCGACCCACCTGAAGGACATCACTGGACCCTTTCTAGATCCCCTTCAGTTTGCTTATTGAGCAAACAGGTCTATGGAGGATGCAG
The DNA here is from genome assembly GCF_023375685.1 of Ictalurus furcatus. Taxonomy (NCBI): domain Eukaryota; kingdom Metazoa; phylum Chordata; class Actinopteri; order Siluriformes; family Ictaluridae; genus Ictalurus; species Ictalurus furcatus. Next base: position 13,207,538 of record NC_071275.1, read on the forward strand.
TCAGTCAACATATGATTGCATCATATTCTGCAACATCTGGACAGACCTGGAACATATGCAGTGATCTTTTTTGTGGACTTCAGTTCAGCATTCAACACAATCTTCCCAGCTATACTCTAGACCAAACTACACCAGCTGTCTGTTCCCACATCCATCTGTCAATGGATTACCAGCTTTCTGATCCAGTCAGTAGCTTGTGAGACTGGGGAAATTCACTTCAGCACCTGTATAATCAGCACTGTTGCCCCCCAGAGATGCTCTCCCCCCCAGCACTGGTGCCCCCCACTGCTCTTCTTCCTCTACACCAATGACTGCATCGCAAAGGACCCCATCTGTCAAGCTCCTGAAGTTTGCAGACCACACCACTTTCATCAGCCTCGTCCGAGGTGATGATGAGTCTGCATATAGAATGGAGGTTAAACAGCTGACTGTCTAGTGCAGTCAAAACAACCTTGAACTGAACATGCTCAAAACGGTGGAGATGATTGTGGACTTTAGGAGGAACACCCCAACACTGACTCCACTCACCATTCTAAACAGCACTGTGGCAGCAGTGGAGTTATTCAGGTTCCTGAGCACTGCCATGTCACAGGACCTGAAGTGGGAGACCCACATTGACTCCATTGTGAAAAAGGCCCAGCAGAGGTTGTACTTCCTCGCCAGTTGAGGGATTTCAACCTGCAACAGACGCTGTTGATGCATTTCTACTCAGCAGTCATTGAGTCTGTCCTCTGCACTTCAGTCACTGTCTGGTTTGGTTCAACTATGAAATCAGATATCAGAAGACTACAAAGGACAGTTCAGACTGCTGAAAGGATTATTGGTTGCCCCCTGCCCTCCCTTCTAGAAGTGTACACTTCCAGAATGAGGAAGAAAGCTGGAAAAATCACTCTGGATCCCACTCACCCTGCCCACTACCTTTTTGAACTGTTGCCTTCTGGCCGATGTTTCAGAGCTCTGAGCACCAAAACCATCAAATTCAGGAACAGTTTTTTTCCCCCCAGGCTATCCATCTCATGAACCGTTAAATTGCCCCATTGAGCAGTAATTATGTGCAATACACAGTTTAGTCTTTTTTTATACTTATCCAACTTCCTCTGCCATTACATTACAATCCCTTGCACTATATATAACACATTTATATTGGATTTGTACTACGTTGCATATACACTTTATTGTCTATTCTGTTGTTCTTGTTTATTATTATTATTTTATTAAAATTTTTTTGTCGGTCTTGTTGCTGTTTTGTACTGTTGTGCACTGAAAGCTCCTGTCACCAAGGCAAATTTCTTGTATGTGTAAGCATACTAGGCAATAAAGCTGATTCTGATTTCTCTCATTCCTAGGGCTGGGCAATATATCGATATAATATTAATATCATCAATGATTATGCAATACACCTTTTTGAAATATTGTTGGTATGGTGATGTGTTGATTTTTATTTATTTATTTTATTTTATTTTTTTTACTGTTTTTAATATTACAAATTAAATGGTACTGAATGGATGCCGTTGATTGCCATCGACAAAAAAAAAAACAACTTAATCTTTGTTTTTGTAGGCATTAAAGAAAAGTTTCGTCAAACTCAATTGAACTGTTTTTTATTTGTTACTACTGTTTTGCGGACAGTTTGTTTGCTATATTATATATTGTGATGCGCATTGTTTATCGTAGAAAGTATCGTGATATGATATTTTTGTCATATCGCCCAGACCTACTTATTCCCACTTCCATCATTACACATCAAGCGCACAGTAATCTAAGTAATGCACACTGTCCACATACCTCTGTCACTGCCGAGGGCAAAAAGGACTCTTGAGGAGGAACTTTATCATGCAGCAAGACAATGATCCAAAACACACTGCCAACTCAACAAAGGACTTTATCAGGAGGTTTTAGACGGGCCAAGTCAATCACCAGACCTTAACCCAATTGAGCATTATTTCAATCCTGAAGAGGAGACTGAAGGGAGAAACCCACTGAAACAAACAACTGAAAGAGGCTGCGGTACAAGTCTGGAAAAGCATCATAAAAGGAAAAAAAAAATCAACAGTTTGGTGCCGCCTCAACATGGGTGCCATCTTTTGTTACACAACATGTAGCATTGTTTTGTGAGGGTGAAAACGGACAATACAGTTAAAAACAGAACGCGTCTGCTCAATTCAGCATGAACCAAATAAGTCAGAGTCGCAGCACAGATCAGCAGGAGTCAGATTTCATTTATCACGTGACGAAAGTGAGGCGAGCTGACTGACAAAATGATGGTGGAAGATTTGATTTGATATAAGCAAGTTTGTCCTTGTACTGTTTTGTTGTTGTTGTGTTTTCCATTAAGAAGAATAATAAACCCACCATTAAAACAATTGCCACCTCTAAATTGCAGCTAATTTGAAAGTGAAATCCACACGGTCATTCATAAGAGATTTAAAAGCGGGAAATGCACCAAAGAAGCGCCAAAGCCCCCTTTTCACAGCAACTATTCTGGCAAGCTCTGCATGCAGGGTTACCGTCTTCTATTAAGTTTCCCTCAGCATTTTCATAAAACCCAAAATACAACCACACTTAGGATTTGGTCCTCTTGGAAGGCTGGAAATTCTCCAGAGCGCAGTCATTGCCTTCTGCTGTATTCTCTAACTGAACTAAATGATTGCAGCAAGCTTAGTGACAACCATCCATCTCTTTATAGTCAAATATAAAACCTGTTCAAATGATTTCAGTATGTGTATCAGTACTTTTTGTACATTTTCAGCACATTTTAACAATCCCATGATAATATAGAAAACCGTGGTAGTTTTGGTCACGATATTAATGTTATAAATGTGATATTAAATTTTCATACCGTTACATCTCTAGTCAGGCCATATTCCAAATACCTTTCCTGTTCACTGAACATGGACCCTATTAAGGATGTAAAATAATAAAATAAAACCTAATGTAGTGCCCTATATAACTAAGTTAGATTCAGCCACGACAGGAGTGACTTCAATAAATGCCTGTTTGGAAATCGGTAACAAGTGAGATGTAAAAATCTAAGACAGAGACCTTTGTAGTAATTTTATCTGTAAAGAGATAAATGATGCACAATTTTCAATTAATAGAATATTACCATAAGCAAAGTATAAATGACACGCATTTATTAAGGCACAATAAGAACCACTCGTTAAGGAGAATCCATACAATACTGTACATCAGAAGGAAGTTTAGAATTGACTCGGCTTGCTTGGAACCTCGACTGAGGTGGTACTAAAAATAATGTACCGGGTAGCCGGTACTATCCTCAGAAAGCCCCCAAAAAGCGAGTCAAGTCAAGCCGTATGCAGTGGAAAAGTGGCTTATATGTTTGAGTGTGCAGATGAGGATGTGAGAGAGCTGGACAGAGAAAAGGACTAAAGTGCTGCTGCATCGCTTTCTTTAGGTAGAGCTGAAGCAAGGGCTATATGTTCTACTTGAGTCGAACGGCATTGTGGGTAGTGGAGGAAACCATTAACCAAAGTGAAAATACCATCATATTGATGAAAGAAGTTTAAACTACAAAAGTCAAGAAATAATTTCATTGCAAAATGAATCTTGGATACCATTTAAGATCATATTAATTAGCTATAAAGATTAATATAGTCATTCAGGGTGGATTTTTCCTTTAAGCGATTGATGCTGATGGTTCACGTGCACTATGACAGTGCAATAAAAGGTCAGGTTTGATTACAGAGCGCCTTTAAACTGCATTGTAGTATGATCATATTTGTATCATATTCACTCATGTCTTGGGCAGTTTTTTTTTTTTAAATACATGTTCCACTTTCTGAAAATGAATGATTTTATTAAGCTTATGATATAAACTTTGACAAGACATATTCAAATGAAAAGATAAAGAAATTCAGTCTTAACAAGTGCAGTGAATCCAGCACATTGCTCTTGCTTTTTAATCGCTGCTCAGAGTATGATGTCAGGTTTGCGGAGGCTCAGCAGCTCAGATTGACACATGAATATGCATGAAGAACTTTACGTGGGCAGCTCAGGCACTTCCCTCCTTCCACTCGTCATCTGCCCTCAGAGCACCAGCTCTGCCTCTCTGTGTGGGCTTTCCAGCATTGCTTTAATGCACGACTGGTGCCATAAGTTCACAGACAAGCACGCAACTTGTTCCCCATGCAGCAATAATGCATAGTTAATTGAGAACATTGAAGCCGACTAAAGGCACCGAATCAAACAAATGTGTAATTAGAAAATCGACATATAAATGTTGTGTATGTTGATGGAGGCTTTTTGCACATTCACACATCAACATTTTTTAAAACTGGAAATATGCATGTTAGGCTTAACTTTGACTAAGCAAAATGCAACCTCCAACAACAAACATGTAGCATGTTGTTAGCACATACAAGCACTTGTTTGCTTGTATTCATGGAATGAACAGTTGGTCTCACTGATTTTGTTTTTCTATATATATTTTTATTTACATAGAGAAGGGACATGCTAATCCAGGGAGACAGAGGTTTTATTGTGTTTTTATTGCTTGGATTCTAGCTGCCTGTGATGTTAGGTCCTGTAGGTTAGGGACCTGTAACACCCACACATTTAGTCTTTTTATTGACCGAGACTCCAGTTTCATAAGCTGATGCCATCCAGTTTTGAAAGTCTCCATGGTTCCTCTTCATAAGCTTTTATCACCTTTTTGTACAGCATGCTTGTTCTCATCCTGACAACTTTCTTTGTAATTTCATACCAAATCCACCTCATCCTTGTCTCCTTCCATTTTTTATTACTTACTTTTTTTTTTTATTGCTTCTTTTAAAGCGTCATATTATAACGCAGATGGGGTATGGACATCAAGTCACAGCAAGATGCCACTCCAGACCTCCAGGCCAAATGACTTCCCCCACTTCGCACTGTATAATTTGCCTCAACTTACTTAAATCACTTTTATTATATATAATATAACACACTCGCATACTTCTAAAAGGTGCCATTACTTTCCATTTATAAAATGAACATTGAACCCTGAATCTCATCATACAGAATTTACACATGATGCATAAAGGTGACATTTATTCATGCTGTAATTCAACTTGATTTACTGATAAAGATGATATAAACAAAATAGTCTGACGCAATTATTGTGAAATTCATATAGAAATATGAACCTACACGTTAGGGGTTGCACAGTCTCGTTGACTAGTCTAACTTTGTTAATCAGACTAGATGAAGCCAATTCTACACACAACTTTACATGTTGGGGGAAATGTATTATTTTGAATTTACTCTTGCTTTAATGTCCAGTTAACACTTTCTTCATATCATTTTGCATGAAATGGAGAGGTGTGCACGAGATCTCAATCCCCAACTCTGTTCACTTCCAAAGGAATTCCTCCCACAGTTAATATTTGTTGTCCGTTAATGCTAAATAAAATCCATTGTGCCCAGTGCTCTGTGAAAGAACGCTTTGAGTTGCGGGTTGCATATCGCTATCCAATCTCACGCCTCTAGATTGGAGTCAGATCAGTGCTGCATGCTAGCTCAAAGACACCAATCCTGATGATTTGGTATTGGGTCCTACTGAAGCCTGAGTAGAAAAACCGTGGTTGAAAAACCAGTAGTCTACACTGCTATAGACATCACAGCCTCCATCCATCATTAAGCTATAAGGAGCTTCTGTGTCTCGAATATTTTGAACATTTATTGCAATGATTTGTTTACAGTGTAGCCTAAAAAAGCATTGAAGCTGGGAATTTAATTTGTGCATTATGGTGTGTTCTTTGCTGCACAGTAAAACGACCTAATAATAGCAAAAATGCCCTGAACCTTTTTGTTGTTGTTTTGCTTTAACTATGAACAAAAGATGATTAATCTTCTACTTTTTTTTTAGTTACTGATCAACTAGTAAAAATTAGTCCTGCAACTGTTTTGCTCACCCTGGGCCATCCATTTATTCTTGAACAAAAGCACCTGGGAAGTTCTGCTAGAACCTGGTCTGTTTTTCCCTTTTCCTCTGGCGGCTTGTGACATTTTATATGGACAATGCTATTTTGTTCGCGGTATCTGACATTTCCATTACCCACGATTTACACACATCTGTTACATCAGACTAATGTGTGAGTTAAACCCAATCTGATGTCCTCTGGCTGGCTCCATGCATCACGTACACACAAACACACCCATTTGTTTTAATTTGGAGGGAGATATATTGAGCTGTAACGATAGCTTCTTCAAAAGACCTTGATGGTGGTGTATTCCTTGTGTTTTGATGTCATGGGTCATATAGAGGTCAGCGAATGCAATTTAGTTGGTAGTTCATCATCGTTTATACTGGACCGTTATGGATTCAGGTCTTCCCCCTCTGCTGCACTATTTTATTGTTGGTCCTAAATTAGTTCTAAAGAAATAGCACAAAAATATAATGCATTTTAGAGGCATTCTAACATTTTACACACAGCATCTTTTTTTTTTTTTGTCCTAAAATTCAGTCTATGAGCATTGCTGGGTTGTTAAAATATACTCATAATACAGTTGTTTGGCAGCCTGTGATGCCACTTTTTCCATTTTCAATACAACACTGCTCTAGGTATCTGAGATTGAGACTGAAGTGATACTAAGTAATCCGTCTCTGCCAGCTTCTTTTGCCACGTTAATATAATTTTTGAGACTTGCTCCAGCATGCCTTAAGACAGTTTGTGTCCTGTGCAAGATGTGTGTTATGTCAGTCAACACACATTCATGGTATAAAATACACGAGTAGAAAATCTCATACCAAACGATTGTTCATTCATGTTTCATATCCAGCCCTCTCTAAAGTTTGTGTGGTGTCCTGTCTGACGACTATTGAGGTGAGTTGGTAGAGATTTTTGTACTGTATAAATAGGTTTGGGAATTGATGTCAGGTTGTGCTGTATTAGGGGATCGTTCAGCTATTTTGAAAGAGTTAGTTCCTCATTTACAGCCTAAAAAACATTCACACAATGAGTGCTCAGAGATTTACTGTTTTATTGTGGTTTTTAGGACCTCATGCTTAAACTTCCAGAGGGATACCAATAATAAAGTGAATTAAATTAGTCTTTTGGAGTAGTTATGTGTATATGCCAATGATCTACCACCTCTTACATTTCCAGACATCTTTTCTTGTCTGGTGGATGGTAAACACATTTGTCACTCGAAGCCCATGTACAGTTTATGCATGAATTGGTTACAGGACCTGCAGGATTACTAGAAGAATGTAGTAACACAGTCGTTGAAACCACTGTATGCAGGTCATGTTACAGGTACATGTCCTTTTTGTTATCCTAGTCCAAACCAATTTCCTGCTAATAAAACAGTGAAATTAAAAATTACTCTTGCTGGGCATGTATTAAATATAACCTTCTGTTATTAGTATTTGTTTCTTTTTCCAGAAAACCTATATATGAGACAAAAGATGCAGTGATTTGCTATAAAATCTTAGACATCAAATTATGCATGGATAGCATTAGAGACGTTAATGATTGGGGGGGGTTGCTAACTAGGTGTTTATAACAGCATACATGCAGAATGCTTAACTACACTGTAAGAAAAAACTTATTAAACAGTGTTTTTACTTGGAGAACTACTGGTGCAAATTCTATCAATCAAAATGCATTTTGGTTGGTAGGTAGATTTCACACAACCTAACCAAATATAACAGTCTGTATGAAATCGGGTATTCCCGTAATATCCACCTAAAGCTGGAAAATGTCAATATACTATACAGAACAACATTCTTCTGAAATGCGTAATATGTCATTTTTACAGTCTGTTATAGAAATTTTAAACCATAGCCATCATGGATGTACCATAATGACCCACTTAATGAAAAGTTGTCAACTAGCTAGGCTTGCTGTCTAACAAGATGACTGATAAACTCTGCCAAAATGGCAAGATGATTACATCACATTCCCAAGCATGATGTAATGAGCAAAGTAATGAAGTCCTGAGTTGAGCTTTAACTCACACAGGATTACTGTCTACTCCTCCACCATAACCCTTCTATTTAGACTAGTAATTAAGATTATTTGTACAAGTGTTCATCTCGGATGAGAATCGATGCTTAGCACCAGAGGTAGCTACGTTGCATTTGCAGTCCCTGGGTAGGTAAATCGTAATAAAACTACTAGATGTCCAAAAAGTACACAACAACCTGAATTCCAACCCTAAGAATGTCTAACCTTGACATCACTACCCCCAGCAAACCACCATAAATACAGAGCGTGCACGTGTGCGCACACACACACAGTCATTCACAAAGGAAGTAAAATCATAGGATATAAATTTTATTGGTAAATGGACAGGAGGGGATACATATGATTATTATGTCAAATATATGGTTTAATACATGATTGATTATTTAAAGTCCTTTTTTTTTTTTTTTACTTCTAATCATAATGAGGATATGTGCAACATCATCAGTGTGTTTATAATCACCACTTTGTAGTATATAACTTCATGATGGTTAACATAGGAATTGATTTTTGGATTTTGCTCATTGGTCAATATGGTCACATTCTGATTCCTTCAGATAGTGTGCTATCTGCACTCTTCTGCATACACGAGCTCAGAGATGGCCATGATAGTCTAGTGTCAATGTGATTGACAGGAGAGACAGAGTATGCAATCCCTCCCACCCAGAGAGCATGACCAGTTTTGCTCTCTACGATCCCAGCCATGAATGGTTGTGGCATCTTTGGGAATGGAATGGTCGCATGATCTCCAGACTAAAAGGTGAATGCTTTTCTGTTGTACTCCTCTAAAGAACTACATAGGAATTTTTAATAGCTTGATACAGGCCTGAAAATGTTAACACCTCAAAAGAAAGTTCCTTGTTGGAAGATGCTTGCCATTGTTTATTTATTTATTTTCATTAATCCCAAGTGAGAATTTTCATTATTCCCAGCTGGTTTTTAATCATTCCCCAGCTGCTAATTTAACATAGTGGAAGTATGTGTTTTTTTGTTTTGTTTTTTTTTTTTAAATTTAAGTGGACCCAATGGAGCTGGACCGCTATCTCACATGAACACAGAGCTTTTATCTCGACCACTGGCAGAAGTCATATTGCCAGCTTAATTGAAGACCAAAACCCTACGTACCCTCACTCTGTCTTTCTCTTATTCTTCTTTCTTTGCCTTATTCTCATTCTCATTTTTTTTGGCTCAGTTCACTCACTCAAATGCACCCCACACATGCAAAACAAACTGTGTTGAGTGGCAGTGAAAACAGCGAAGCAAACGACTTCTCTTTCTACATGCCACAACTGAAGATTACAAAGAGATTCATCATTTATGTATGACCAGAACAAAATACAACTTAAAATGCTGTGGAACATGCAAGTGTTTTGTTTTTGTCAACACCCCCCCCCCCCCCCCCCCGCAGGCTTTCTGAAATCTTTTTCTGTTCTATGATGGAATGTCATTTATTCTTTATAAAAGAAATTCTGAGTGATAGAACTTTGTGAAAGAGGCTCGATGTTGAAATGCTCTAGGTTTTTATTTTATAATGGATTTTATTGTCAGTTCAAGAAACAACCTCATTCTGGGGCTCAATGGTGTCAGCGTTTCCTTTTAAATCACTTGCATACTTTTCATTACACTTTTGGCAAGGAGGGCATTGTTGACTTGCTTCACAGTCCAATTTTGTTTCCTCAAATGTTTTTTTATTTATTTTTATTTATATTTTTTTTTTTTGGCAGATACTCTAAGCTGAAGTGAACCTGCATTTAAAAGATGTGGTAACATGCTCGCCGTGGACAGACGTTCTCTTCAGAGATCCTTCCTCTAATGGTTCTCTTCCATTGTCCTGCAAGACGTCAGCAGTGTTCTTCCTTCAGAACTTGAAAACTCGTCAGAAATCTGCCAGTTTTTTAAAGCATTCCTGTTAAGTGAAGTCTTACATTTTTCAACTGGTCTACTCAAAGTGTCAGAACGCCAGCCAGAGACAGAAAACATGGCTAACAACACTGCAGACCACCCACCTGGGAACTCTGTGGCTGAAGGCAATCATGATGGGGACTTTGGCTGCACGGTGATGGATCTCCGGGAACTGATGGAGCTCAGGAGCGCAGAGGCGGTCAACAAGATCAGAGACTCTTATGGAGACGTGCAGGGGATCTGTCACAGGCTGAAAACTTCTCCTATTGAAGGTGAGATTATGCACACACACACACGCGCGCACACAGCTACATTTAAGCAAGTAATTGGAAGTAGATAAAGGAATTTTTCCATCCAAATATTGTGCAAATTTAAATGGAAATTCCAAAATGGACTCTCTTGCGTGAATATTCCGAAGAATATGCAATACCCATACTCTCCAAACCTTGTGGGATAAAAGGCAGATAATAAATTTTCAATAACTTTCAGTACAACTCCTTTAAAAGTCTATAACTACTAAGAACATGAATGCAGATGAAGCCCCAGGAGCAACAGTGCGCTCATGTCACATTACAAAATCTGCATGATGCAGTTCATTTTATTGCAGTTGCAGCTCTCTCATGAAGCTATGTTTCAGTCAGTGGTTCAGTAAATACAACGTCCTGACATATCTGTATTGACAGTTAAATGTAAACATATAGCAAAAAAGGGATTGCATAAAGTTTGTTAATCCAATTAGAGTTTCACTCCTAAACTCGGGAGGCAGTTAGGACCGACGACAGAGCGTGTGCTGTTACATTAGGGCTACAGGCTGAAATATTGAGCTGACATTCAGTAAAGCTTTTGCTGTGCGTCTAATGTTTCTGTTATTTATTTCACTATATTACATCTCTCAAACATGCACACATACACTCCACCGCCGACAGGAGCAAAGTTTCATTGCTGTGGAAAAATGATACTAATATCCTATAATATGGATACATTTCCTTTGTTTTGGCCTTTGGGCCCAACTGAAACTGCATTTTTGACCTGTTTTTTTTTTTTTTTAACCCTGTCTAGCAACAGATACATTTCACATGTGTTGTAAGTGTGGATCGGTGAAGGGGGGGGGGGTGTATTTGAAAATAATATTAATTCTGATTGTTTTGTAATGCAGCTGCACCAAATGTAGAACAGAGAGCAAGCTAATTTACCTCCTGCAGGTGCCATTTTGGTCACTCTTTTACAACTGAACAGAGCTGTATACAGCAGAAATGCCGCATTCCTACGTGAAAGAGGAAGTAGTTTGCATTATGACCAACCTCTGTATGTTCAATGCCATATCTCTGTACGCTCAATCTTTGTTGCCATACATCATACAAGAAACAGTGCATAGGTGGCATGTGTTCATACCCAGCACCCTAAATTTGGTCACCTGCCAATTCACACCCCCCAGCCTGCTCTGTCCTGTGATATGACCGCTACCAACCAGGGAGGGTGTAAGCTAAAATGTGCTTCCTTCGAGACACATGAAGCCAGCCAGCTACTGCTCATGCTACAAGTGGCATAACACACATTGAGGAAAGCTCTATTCACCCTCTTCTGCATACCCACATGGCCCATTTTGCTCCCGGCGACGATCTCCTGAGAATGCTTTTCCGTTGCGCCCTTACACACTTATGTTAACATTTTTGGAATAATTAGTTTCCATCATTTGGCATTAGCCATTATCTTTCTTTGTATCATTACCTTCATTTGTTGCTGGGTGGTACCCTCTTTTATACCTTTTTTGTACCTAGTATATACACTGTATGTGGGCCTTCCCCAAACTTTTGATGCAAAGTTGGAGGCACATGATTATCTGGAATGTAATCTGTATGCTCTAGCATTACAGTTTCCCATTACTGGGACTAAGAAGCCTAGTCCAAGCATGTTCCAGCATGACAAGAGGTCTATAAAGACATGGTTTGTCAAGGTTGGTTTGGAAGCACTCAAGTGGCCTGCACACAGCCCTGACCTCAACCCCACTGAACACTGTGAATTGGAGCACGGACGTCACGGCAGTGCTCCTTTCCCGACATCAGTGCCTAACCTTACTTATGCTATTATGGCTGAATGGGCTGAAATCCCCACAGCAACATTTCAACATGTAGTGAACAGCCTTCCCAGATGAGTGGAAGCTGTTATAGTAACGGGGGGGGGGGCAACTCCATATTAATGCCCTGCTTTTGGAAGAGGATGTTCAACAAGCATACATGGGTGTCATGATCAGGTGTCCACACACTTTTGGCCATATAGTGTGTCTTCATTTCCAGGTGAAAGTTAGATTTAAGGTACAAAGGTCTACCATTGAGGGTACCACCTGAGCAACAAGGAAAGGTATAGTTTAGTACGGTAAAGCAAACTTTAACGATATTTAATTAGATTTTTTCACTTATAAAATTCTCATACTAGATTTCTTATGTGAAAATTCTGAATTTACATAAAAACAAGTTTATGGAATCCACATGCGCCAACTCAAGTAGTAATCCCCTGCTCAAGCAAGTGGCAGCTGGGGCATCTTCTGCATCGGTCCCCAATGCTAATGGGTAGATACTTACAGAAAGGAGCAATGCTGTAGCAACTAATGGGCTGAACTAGAGAAAGTGTCCAATTATTGAGCTCAGTGACTTATTCTAGTACAGTAAGTCGCATTTGATGGCTTGATGATTTTGCTCAGAGTATGGTTTCTTGCTATTTGCTGCTCTAGCTTCAGCCCAAATGGAATATTATGGATGGGAATTAATTGTCTTGCTTAATATAGGAGGTCTTGAAGGTTCTTTGCCGATATCTACAGTATTGTTTGAGGTGCTGGTAGAACTAGTAGCAAAGCTGCAAGTGCTAATGGTCCAATGTAATGGAGTATCAAAGGATTTATCCTGATGTCCTTAAAGAGCCAGAAGCAAGAATCTTTCAATGCAGCCACATGTGAACATCATACTCGCCTTTTTCTGCATTGATATTTCTGACCCAATTCTCTTCGATAACCTTTGGAACAGCACCATTTGGTGGCCGTGGCTGTAACCGGTGGCACAGAGTGTTCTTCAACAAAAAGGTAATGGCATTATTTTTGAGAACAGTACAACTCCTCACTATTTCAACATATGGCCTCAATAGTGCATTCCAGCACTGAAATTTGTTCCATGACATCTTCCTAATTACTTCATAGATCATTGCTTTTGTTCCATTTAGTAACCAAGGGACAGCTGTACTGACGCTTTGCACACAAGATATTACTCATTTTAATGAAGGCACCGTAATTATGTTTTTTATTCCACCCTTAGGGGAGTGGGTGGAAAATGCAATGTTTGAGCCAAATTAGATAAGTGTTTAGATTCTCAGGTCGATCTTGGAGAATCTTTACCCTGCAGGATTTTGCGCTACTTCTTATGCGGATGATATTCTGGCGCTGGTTGTTTGTGCACATATTGATACTAATGAGAATTTTTTTTGATGGGTCATTAAGAGGTTTGGGTGTAGTAGGTAGGAATCATTAGATCTTATAGTGGTGCTTTGTTTGCTTGACTGAACCGTGGCTGTGTTAGATTCCATTGCACTGTTGGCTGGTGGGAAAAATCTATTTCTTCATCTTTGTATCATGATATCTGCACCCTATTGCTATATTGCCCAACCTTATTGCAAAATATGCTTCGTGCCTGGTTCTCACTGCGAATGCGCTATATTTTGCCATTATTGTCCAGAAGTCCAGGGTAAATCTGATTGGTCATATTTGTTAGAACATTCCAGATGATGTCATCGACGTGACCACTTGGTCTCACACAAGACCAGTAGATGAAATGGAATTCTGAAAATCTATAAGTACATGGGGGAAGAAAGCAGTTGATTTAAAAGATTTTGCACTTGATCCCTTGATCATGTTACACACTGCTTCATAAACTATAGATGCAAGTTTTTGTAAGTATTAAGGTAATTATACATAACCGTACCATTACATGGGTAAGTGATAAGACGAAAAAAAAAACATGACCTTTCTACAGTACACAATATTGGTTTAATGACAGCAAAACTGTAATGTTACATGTTTAAAAACTGGGATACCTTTTTTTTTGAAATTCTGTAAAAATGAACTATTCAATACTGAAATTAGGGAACATTCCATTTTACAAAATTTTGTATGCTTCCATAGTATGTAATTATTTTTAGAAAATACTAGTACTCCTACAATATCAAGTGTAAGAAAGTATATTATGACATAATTTATTGCGATATTGATATTGTCCAGCCCGACTTCACTGCATATTTTCTTGAAACGTTTCATGGTTTTCTAATGTTGTTGGAAATGGGCAAATGTGTGACAGCTTGCACATAGTCAGTGAATTTTGCACCTAAAACAGGTGGCTCTATAAATAGAGATTAAGTATGATTTACGAGCCATCATTACGGCTGTCATGAGCAGCATAAAGGCAATTTGATTGCAGTTGCAGAAGGCGTTTTTATTGTAGAGAAAAGAATAACAATTTCAAGCTAAATGGAGATATTTTTCATTTTTATAGTGCATCACCTTGATATCCTAGTCACCATCTGTAAATGTCACAGTTGGTAGTATGTAACTTTACCATTGTGTCATTGGAAAACTGCTTTCACATTGGGGGAAAAAGAACCAACATCTGACTGTCAATGATAGCAGGACACAGCCCCCCCCCCCCCCCCAAATATTATGTATTTTAATGTTCTAAGGTTTATAACAGATGCTTATTTAGTGTGCTGTTTTGTCTGGCAAAAAGGGGAAATGGGCTGTGATGAAGCACGTTTTGTTGCCTTCATTTCATTCCTCCACTGAGCTGATAGGACTATTAAGACAAAGTGAGTGTAGATCGAACAAGAGAGGAAGCAGTGCTTTGGATAGATGGAGCCTCTACTCTGTCATACTACATGTGCTGTAGTATAATCCTCTTTGGGCTAGGATTGATGATCACACATGATACAATCTATGCTTTTATCTTCAAAGTTTGAAAGAAATGGCTCAGTCAAAAATCCTGCTTTATTTGTTAGTGTGTGTTACCATTATGCAGACGAGCAGAAGCTTTAAATGAAAAAGCCAATCTAAATTGCCTAGTCTTTAATAACGCCAGAGATAACATACTAATTGGTGCAATTATTAGCTTCTATTTAGTTTTCACCATCTTAACATTATCACAGGGGTGGGCAAATAATACATTCTTTAGCTTGCCCTCTGAGCAAGTAAAAGTGCCATCATGTTGCTCAGTCCCATTAGTTAACATAATGTAACGTTGAGCTAGGAAGCTAGTTAAGTGCATTAATATAGACTAAGGTAGACTGAAAGGATAACTCTGTGTAACTATATAATTATCCTTTTCTAAACATGTATCTAATGTAGCACATCAAAAAGTCAGCAAGTTGTTGTCCAATATTTCAGTTAACACATTCTGTCCGAGCATCACACACAAAAGATATAATTCGAGACTGGCTAGCACCTTTATTTTCTTTCCATATGTTTGGATTAGAGGTGACTGCACAGAGAGTATTATATAGCAGCTTTGAGCTGCACTGTTTTTGACTCTGATTCTTGCTGATTCTGGGTAGATTCCTGTCACTGTTATAGTATGTGTAGTAAAATCATTCCTGGTACCTGGCAACCAGTTAGCGCATCACTTGATGTGTGCAGTGCAGCAGGCTTACAAGTACAGAACAAGTACCACCATAGTTACAGCATCGTGAATCAGATCACCAAGATAAACCATAGCTGCATACCAAATGGTATCACAAAAACTTGTACACACTTGACATTTCTACTTTTTATCCAGAGCGAATTATGGCGCAACAATACAAAGCACCTAGAGAATCTGCAATATTCATAACTTGAGACACGAGAAAAAAATGATGGTTTGTTCAAGTACTGCAGTCACCTGGGTGCTGACAAAAAGATAATTTTAAACCCAAGTGCATAAACAAAAATAAGTTCAGGAGACAGAGAAGTAATACTACTGGTAATGAAAAGGGCAATTTCTTCTCCCCAGCTTGGGTGTATAAATAATAGAAATGCCCGGTGGCTTGAAATTGAAGACCCGATTTATAAAGGTGAGTTCTGAATTAGAAGCCAATAGAGTGACCCCAATAGGAGAGTTACAGTAGGTTGAAATCCTTTTAAGAATACACACAGACACACACACACACTCGCACAAACCTCTGAGTGACTAAGTGAGTATGTAGGACAGAAATGCTGTATTATGTGTTGGATCAAAATTGAACATTTCTTCCAAAGACAGGTCAGTGAGGAGCGTTCTCTCCATCTTCAGCTGTGAAATCTGAACACTGAGGGCTGTGTGTGTATGTTGATGTGTGTTTTTATATTGTGCATGTATGAGACCTTTATGTTGATTTGAAGGCTAAGCACATCAGTCTCCTCAGATAAGCTGAGGCAGCATGGCTCCAGTAAAGGGTTAGGCTTGGGCAAGGCCAAGGCCAGCCCGAGGATCTATACTGTCATAGTGATTTGTGTGTGTTTTGTATGTAAATACAATCATTGTTCAAAGTTGAATGAGTCTTTTCTAAGCTTCTTCAATGAGAGTTCTCATATGTGTGACCAGAGGCTTTCTTTCTTTCTTTCTTTAAAAAAAAAATCTAATAGACCACATTTTGCTGGAAATATCTTTCCTTTTGTTTACCTGAATTTTCCCCCCATGGCTTATTTTCACAGTGTAATGGCCAGTTACCACCCTCAATAAAAGGATAGCTAAAAATATTCGCACAAAAAGCACCCCTTGAGCGGTTTCTATTCCCAGACTTTCTAAAAGTCGGCATGGTCCATATGTTGTTCTCATCTCCTCATAGTCCAGGCAGGACAACCATATTTAGAATTCTCAAACCTCATTGACAGCCAACAGGAGCTGCTTGTTTGTGCATTTTTGTATTTGTTGTGAAACAGGATGAGGTGGAAGGATGTTATGTAAAAAGGCTTCCGAACCAGTAGTAAGGGTAGCGCATCATCTAGTGGCATAGAATTCCTTGCTTACTTACCAAGGTCAGGATAATGATTTCCCAAACAGCAAAGTTTGTTCCACAGTTTTAAATATTGTATTACTGAATAAAATATATTGTTGCACTGTTACAAATGATTACTTTAATGTGTCCAAGTTTACATGCTATAAAGAAAGTAGGCTTGTGCCATATAACGATTTAATCAATACACAGTTTTTACACTGCCATGATAACCAATTCTATTTTACTATCAGACCTGACAACCTTTACATATTTTGTGTAGGAGCTCTGCAATTTAACATCGGCATACTCTGGTACGAGTTACTACTCATAAGTATGCCAAAAGTGCAGTCTTTTTCTCCCCAGTAAAACGGGAAATGACATGTGAATCTGGAATGCTTTGCGCAGTTGTTTTGAACTCTTCAATGTTAACTGACAGCACCTGGAATCCCTGCCCCCCCTCTCTCACATGCTCTTGACTGGTCTCGCAGGATTCCCTTGCTTTCTGTCACTGTACATGGAGACTATTTTGAGTTCATCAATATGAAATTAGGACAAACATTTTGACTTAAGATTAAATAGCCCTACAAACGGTCAAATATAACACTTTATAAATAATATTAATAAAGGTGATAATTAGAAGGTGATTACATTTGCTGCTGTTTTTTTTGTTTAGTTTAGTTTATCGATTTCCTGCACCAATGTTCACATGCATTCGAATATTGGCCTATTTTTTCCCCCCAGTTTACTGCACGTTACTGTGCAATCACCTATAAATCCACCATCTAACTAAGTTTTTGTTATTGCTGCTGCTGACAAGCACTTCCTGTCTACACAGCTGATATTATTACACTCTCCTTAAGCCTGAAATGGTGGAAAAGCTTGTTTTCCTGGCTTTTAAAAAAAAAAAAAAAAAGTATTTTTATAAAGGTTATTGCTTCAGGATGATTAAATTATTTATCACAGTTGGTTTAAATGGTAATCAGTAGCTCAAGCCTAAATGAAACTTGTAATTCATTCTGTATGTAGAGCTTATGGACTTTTTGAGTACTTTGTTGAATTTAGCAGTAAGATTAGCCTGAGTGAACCAACCTAACGGTTACTACCTTTCAGTCCAAACACTGATTCATTTATTGATTTGGTCATTACTACTTGGACACGCATTAACTTTCCATGACGGTTATTTCCTTTGACAAGCCATATGTCAGGCTTGTGTTTGAATGTTTGTATCTTTTGGCATATATACTATGAATTATTATAATTACAGAAAAGATCTGAGCGTGCAAAGACATGCATATCATAATTTGCTCTAAGCTGTTTGGTTTGCTGGCAAGCCAAGGTACTCTCTTTCCACTGCAGATTTGTCATTAAAGAGAATTGAGAACTTTGTGATCATTTTTTGTGTAATTCTGGGTCGCACGAGTCTTCCAACTGCCGGTGTACGTTAACAAGTTGTGCGCTGAAATGACTGCTCAGGAAAAGTAATGTTGTGATGGAAAGATGGATAAGCTGTGATGAGGCACAAACTCGAACACACACTTGATTGGATAGTGCAATGGCTGCCCTCCAAAGAGCTGCAGCCCTTGTGCTGTCCATGTGTTCACGAACCCAATCGCTGCTCTTAGCCAGGTTAGAACAGAAAAACACAAAGGATGATTGTGAGCTGTGTAAATTTGACGCATTGCTGCATTACCTATTAGTCAAGTAAAAATATATTTTTTTTTATTGTCCCTTTATGGTGCCTCCAACATTCTGGTGCATTAGACAAGGCAATGTACACAATAACGTGTGCTAATAGAGGTGCCTAAAATGCAGTGTATGTTATGGAGTGCTGATTTAGGTGACCTGATGATTCATTGTGAAGAGCTTCATGCCCTGAAGTAGTGCACAACCCAATGTAAGGCCAGCCCTCAAGTGCTCTGACTTTTTTTGTGAAGACAAGCTGGTTGCTGCCGCTTCTCTCTTTCTCTCCACTCCACTCACTCTCCTCGACTCACTTGGGTCCTGCCTGTTGAAACTCAGCCTGTTGTGCTTGGCCGTCCTCCCAGCCTGTATGACCGCTGCAGCCCCATTTAACAGTTCTGCTCCATTGCAGGTACTGCGCTCTCTCTCTCTCTCTCATACACACACACACGCGCACACACACACACACACATGCACATATATATGCAGCCTTCTCTGTCAATCACCTTCACACCCGCACCACCTGAGATGACTAAGGCAGTCGGTGACTTCTTGGCTCTTGTGATTCTCAGGCGTATCAGCACACACATAATGTTTTGTTATGGTTATTCTATTAAATTAGCTGTTTTCTGGACTATTGCAAGTAATCAGCTTCACAATATATCATGATTAGGTGTGTTGCCGTTAACATGGAAATTTTACAGTATCACTATAGTAAGCACACAAATGGGTAGAGAGCATTAAAGGAAAATGTAAAATATAAACCTAACACATTTTAGCTAGCATCATCATTAAGCAGTATATTTCTTTCACTTTTGAACATAAAAACTAAACAGTGTGAAAATGTTTTGCAGAGATTTTAATTGACGAAAGTGCAAAGCACATTATGGGGGGAAAACCCCCCCCCCCCCCCCCCCAAATCTGCAGAACTGAAATATCGCAACACCAGAACCAAAAAAGCAACAGCAGAGCTGAAAGATTGCAACAGCAGAACCGAAAAGGCAACAGCAAAATCAGAAACACATCAGTAGTAACTAGGGATGTCACGAGAACCGATACTTCGGTACCAAGTTGGTACCAACATTCTTAAAACGTGATGGTACTTGTTTTTCTGGAGTAGCGTTGGTATCGTTGGTAATGAAGATACCTTGGTTGCAATTCTTCTGGAACTGAAGGGGACAGCAAATACGCACAAGTGTTTTAGTCGGTCCACAAGTGGTGAAGAAGAAGAATGCCTACAAGCACATGGGAAGATCTACAGAAGATGGCCACAAGTTTACCTCCGCCCCGACTTGATGAGAGGAAAGATGGTAAGAGTCAAATATGGAAATACTTTGCATTCGAGGTGGATGACGACAAATATATAATTGATGCTCTGAAGCCGGTGTGCAACCGATGCTATTGTTCATGTCAAACAAAGCGAGGAAACACCTGGAATTTGGCGAAGCACCTGAAAGACGATCCTATATTATGTTTGTTTGAGGCAGCTGGCATTGTGGCACTGAAACCAGCTAACTTTATGCTCCATGTAATGTTTGCTATAACCATTTATTTCTTAACGACGCTAACTCATTGTAATGTTATAAACCACCTCTTAATTGGCCACCATGCATCGCCATTCAGCCCTGTCAGCGAAATGTAGCCAAATGTCACTAATAATTATTCAAATGTTAATGGATTTAATAAATCTTATTGGCCTGCCACCATATCAGTGAATTTAAACTAATGCTTGCATTCAGAGTATAAGGTGTGTGTGTGTGTGTGTTTAGTAGTGCTTCTATGAGATGATGCACTTTAAGGATCACTCAAATTTGATGCAAAAATTTGTACTTTAACAGCACAACATGGAGGTGAAAGCAGTGGTCTGTTTATTTAAATGTGAAAGTGCAATAAAAATATGTTGTCCCTAAAATCAATGAATAATCATGAAAAATAATCCTGATCTCAATATTGATCAAAATAATCGTGATTATCATTTTGGCCGTAATCGTGCAGCCCTACACTGGTTCCCTCGACAAAAAACCAATAGGATTTTCACATAGGCTTTAGGATTATTGCAAAAAAAAAATAAGCTCAGTGATCAACACAAGTTTACAATACTAACACGTTTTGTCCATCAAGATAATTTTCACAAATGAACACAACTTTTATGACATTTGAAGCCTAAATACAATCACTAGAAATAAAAAGCTAACCGTATGCTATAGACGAACTACACCACAGTCGCTCAACTTAAACGTCACCATCACCAAGCTTCCGAGAACTTTTCCAAACTCGATTTAAAACATTTTCCATAATACGGATTTACTCTGTGAATGAATCTTCATCCACGTTTTTTGGGGATTTGTGCACAACAAACCTGAACCAGTTTATCTACAAAGTTTTTTTCCTGTTCAGCTTGATGTCGTTTAATGTCCCCGACAACGTCTGTACTCCCATTTAGAAACTTGTTATTGTCATGATTCCCCAAGCTCTGGTGCATGCAGCGCACTCTGAAACCCGAAGCGAAGCTAAGTGCTAAAATGCTAACTCGTTTCCGGGTTTTGACATACAAAATGACGTCATCCCTGCACCACTCTAGGAAGCGCTTGACTTGATATGCAGTGGAGTTTTCTATGAGTGGAGGACGAACTTTAAACGTCAATATCACAGTCGATATTCATGTAATTGTGGGCAGCCAAAATCGTAATCGAGATCAATATTCGATTAATTGTGCAGCCCTAATTTTTGTTGAACACCACACGGGTGTTAATCTGGGAGATTATGGAAGTGCAACACTAGAGGATGTTTTAAAGAAAGATGAAATATTAGCCCAAATCTTGTGCTTAATTTTATCAGCGTTCACATGATGTTATTTTAGATAAGCTGTCAACTTTGCATGGCCTTGATATGAGTATATGAAAACTTACCTAGTTTCCTAGAAGGAAGGCAGTTATTTAGAAGAAAAAATTAATCTCCTGCTTGTTATAACACGAGTAACTTCGCATTAAATCACTTTTGTTAGGCTAACGAGATAATAGACTGAAAGAATTCCCTCGTTATTTTCCCGTGTCGGCAGCAAGCTGATGTTCAATAATGAACTGCCCTTTCTGTTTTTAGTTAATTGTGATGCGTTTCTGATTTAGCTGTTGCATCTTTAGTTTTGCTGTTGTGTCTGATCTTGTTGTTGCTTTTTTTTATTGTTTTTTTTTTTTTTATTATGATAATGTGTTTTGAAGTTAAGCATGCCTCCATGTGAAAATCAAAAAGTAAATAAGACATTTTTAGAATCCCTACCATGTTAAATTGTGCTTCACAAAGGAGCTGCTGTGGTGCAGAAATGTGAGCATGTTGACATTTTACTTGCAAATTCTGCACTGATGAAAAGTAAAGATGGTGTGAGCGATAGGGGTAAAGGAGTCTAAATTGGCATGAATTTTAACATTAGCATCTTTAACATTAGCATCTTTCCAAAATATGTGTGATCTCTCTTGAGGGAGATGCAGTTTTCATCGTGGTCACCAGACTTCATTTTACTACCATTAGACTAACATTATTGTCAAAAGAAGGGTGAAAGCACTTCAAGGGTTGTTTTAATGAATGGCAAAAAGTCTTTTCAATATAGAGGAATAATAATCTGCTTAAAGGTAAATGACTTATTCTTCTAAATTCCTGGTCAGAAAAAGGTATATGGGTCCTTAAATGTCAATGGCACTCATTACTCATTTTTTTCACTCATTTAAAAAGCACCCAGTAGTTCAGTGGATTACTCATGCTTCTAAAAGTAGCGCTGAGCAACATGTTGAAATGATAACATCATGATGCACTTTTCTAAGTATCATCATCAGGTGTTTGTGCTTTTATAATGTAACTCACAGTAACAAGTAACTGACTGGACATTAAAAATTAATTTTCTACCAATTATGGTTTCATTTTTGCATTATTTATTCTTCATATTTTCTTCATAAAATACTTTTATTTTTTGTATAAACAAAAAAAATATTTTTTATTTATAAAAAATAAATATAAATTTATTTTATTTGTCCCCCCAAATATTCCAACCCATTTTTATAATATAATAATTGTTCAGTATTTTGTCCCCCCCCCCCCCCCAAAAGGACAAAATACTGGATTAACACAAATGGATCTATGGGAATTATGTTGTGATTAAAAAAAAAAAATCCAAAATAAATCAGAATAATTTAATATTTCAGCATCTTCAAAGTAAACACCCTTTTTGCCGAGAATTTTCAGAAATGTACTCTTGGCATTTTCTCAAGCGATTTTTTGAGGAAGCCTCCTGAGATGCTTTTTAAACAGTATTAAAGAGTTCCCTCCTATGCTGGGCACTTATTGGCTGCTTTTTGGAATATTTCGCTCAGTCATCTGTTTAAAAAAATTTTTTTTGTAAATAAAATGTTAGTTTTCTAATGAAAGAAATGAATGTTGGCACAGTTATATTTTTGTCTACAACAAAACATTTAATCATACACCTTCAGATCAAAAGGTTTTTAAGATCATGAACATTTCAGTCAAGTGTCTCCAAACATTTCATCTTAAGAGTTTGACCGGTAGTGTATATCTTATCAAAAGTAATGCAACCAAGCCATACGTCATTGGGGAGGATTGATTCGGGAAACCTTAAGGGGGATGTTTTGGGAGAAATGGTCTGTGAGTAATGTTTGCACGTTGGACCTTCCAAGCTAATTAATGACCTTCCAAGCTAATTAAAGGTGGAATGTGTGTAGGCCGTTCAGTATGTGAAAGAGATCACATTTAATTCCTGCTAACTAATGGTGTAACAACTGCTAATTGGCCAAGTTGGTGCTGTAACTTTGGTGTTCTGAAATAAAGGTTTACCACCTTTAAAGAAAACTACTAAACTACCTATGAGCAAACAAGAGTGGACAAATCAGTACCTCAAGCAGATTTCATGTCAAGGCTAGTAGTTTAAAAAAATAAAAAACAAAAAAAAATTATTCATAGTTGCCCAGCAGAGAGGTAGATTCAACAACCACAGAAGGAAAATAAACCCCACTTCATACAGACTTTGACCAAAGCACCTCATTACTACAGCTACAGCTTCCAAATCGTACTGCCTGCTGCAGTACACACATCGGTCGAGGTGCGATCTTGCTGAAAGGCGATCTTTTGAGAATCAGGAATATGTGGAAACTGAGCAAAATAATCCAGTGCAAAGCATTCACATAACTACTATACTACCACAACCTCACCTCATGGTTAAATATATTGGTTTGAGCCAGACAGCTGAAACATTCACCAACGACTTGGTGAGTTTTTGTTTGTGCTACATTAAGGAGATCGAGGAAAAGATTAGGATGATGTCTACACAGTTGCCCATCCCTGAGAATTCATATACTTGTTCACTTTCCTTAGTCTGTATTATTGCACTTAACTAATTCACTAGCCACTACATGTTATTACCTTGTCAGTTAGCCTAGTCAGTTAGGTTTCCTGGCAACCAACACATGGGACTGGGCAAGCACACTGGAATTTCCACTTGCCTAATGGACTAGCTAATGAAACTATGATTTGTCCATCTCTGAATAAATAATAGCTACAATAGTAACATATTGGTCAAAGATATTCAAAGGCTTACCAAGATGTTCAGCGTGCACTTTATTACAGTGCACACTTCAGTATCCTAACACTGCTTCTGTGTTGCATTATGGAGACTGCTGCCTCATTTTTACATAATCGTTGGGCTGCAGAAATAAAAACCATCCCGTTCAGAAGGCAATGTAAGGACAGCTGTTGTTTTCAGCCAAGTTTGAGAGCAACATTGTATTCCTTCAGGGCAGAGACAATAGCATAATTGTCTTTAGACAAGTGGAAAAGTTGACAAACATGGCTGACACAACTGTTACTCCAACTACAGAATATAGAATATACAGAATTAAATCAAAAGCTGAAAACTGTCATGCCATGTCTTCTTGCTCTGAGCTTCATCTGCATTCAGCACTGAGTTGTGACTGGGACAGAGATGTTCGCATGGCTAGTGGTCTGATTTTATATGACTGTCGTTTCTCCTCAGAAGTGTGATACCTCTGTTTGACGGGGACAGATACAGATCCTGCAGAATTTTTGAGCATGGCATGTGTCAGTCATTTTCTGGCTGCACTATGGTCATTTTGCTCATGTTAACCTGATATTATTGCTCACTGCCATTCATTCTTTTATACAGACGGACTGTCGATTGGGCTTTTTTTCTTTCTAAAGCAGTGCGTAGGCGCAGAAGAAAAGCTCATGGAGGAGCTACAGGAATCCATTGCCATTAAAATGCTGCCTTCAACTCCGCTATTCCTCCAGGACGTCCTTGATACTTTCGCCTTAATTCCCAATCTCATAAAAAATGCCAGTGCACATACAAATTATCCCACTGCAGTTAGTCACCATCACCTACATCACTAATGTGCAAGAGTGAGAAAGAGGAAGTGGTGGAAATTACTTCTGACCTTATGCCCCTCTAGCTAACTTGCAGAACCTGGCAAAAATAAAGATTACTCAATTAGTGGGGAGTTGTCTGTTGTTTTAGTAAAGAGCTCAGCAGTGAGAATAGACAGCCAAATTGTGCATGAAGAAGTACTGCATAAACATGAATGATGGATAAACAGTTTAAACCCAAAAAATGAACTCGCCTTGAGTCGTCTCTATGTGGCCCTGAGTTGATTGAGCATGTGGGATCATCAGAGAGAGGGAGGGAGAGGAGAATTGAAGGGCGCTTTTTTCCCCTAGACCATATTTGCTCCTTCCTGATTCCTTTATCCCTTTGTTTATCACTATTCTTAGTAATAGTGGACGGAGCTTTATCTTTTCTGGCATACTCTTCATTAAATGCTATAATACCCACCTTAATCTAGAGTAATAATAATATTTATTAAATAAATAAATAAATAAATAATAATAATAATAATAATAATTATTATTATTATTATTATTATTATTATTATTAGTGGAGTCTTGAACAGTGACCTTTATTTATGTGAAAGAGGCCTGTAGGTTGTTTGATGTTGTCCTTGGCTCTTTTGTGACTTGCTGGATGTGTAGTTGTTTAGTAATGTACAATTTCTTCTTCTTGTTCTTCTTCTAATAAACAATGATTTAGGCAGGGGTCCAAAAAAAGAAAATAATATAAATAATTATAAAATCATTAATGAAATTATATAAATAATAAAATGAGTTCCCTCTCACATTGCAGTAAGAGAAGCTTTACCTCGAAGTGGGCATTGTGTGATGGCATTCTGTCTTGCGTGCGCGCACACACGCATGCTTACACGCACATGACCCTAGCTTATTCATGGCTTTGTCTGCAGGCCATGCAATAAGCTGCCAGGTCAGAGGAGAGCTGGAGATTGGTTTTCTCTGACTTCACTTCCACACACACCCACACACTCCTACTCGCAGCGACCACCTGGTCCTGTGCTTTCTCTTGGTCTGGAATGGAGATAAACAGTTGCATGTCCACCTAGCTTCTCCAGAGATCTGAGCAAAAGGGAGAAGAGAGACCTTGAGAAATTTTGGTACAATTATAGATTGATATCATGCTCCCAGTGATCAAATGTCAGAGTTAATTAAAGGGGGGTGGGTGGGTAGAGGGGTCATAAAAAGAAACACTTGGGACACTAAACAGATGCCTCTAGTGGTCTGTTTCTCTCTTTCATACACTCTGCGGACTTAACAACCCAGCTGGCACAGTTGTAGAGTGGAATTGATGTGGCTGTTTTGGAAGGGAGCATCTGGGCTAAAAAAAAAAGTGCATTCAGTAGACACGTACATGTGCACAGACACCAAACATACCCACTAGCAATGGCGTGATTTAGATAGTGTTATGGATCAAATGAAAATAATATGTGCAGATAAAGATTTGTTTCCCCAAAGTTTGCCCAGCACTTCCTCTCTTAATGTTGTAAAGCTCTTTTGTGAACTTCAAATGCTGCATGTAATGGTAACTGATCTCAAATTTACAGCTATTTTATTTATTTTTCGGGAGATGATTATTGGTATTGGGTAACACAGTGGTACCGCGAGTAGCCTTGCCGCATTGCAGGGTTCTCCCCCACCTCACGGTTTGGCATGGTGAGTGTTCTGGGATGCTTTTCTCCTCACCATGCATGTAAAAAGTGATTATTTGAGTTACTATAGCTTTTCTGTCAGTTCAATCCAGCCTGGTCATTCTCCTCTGACCTCTCTCAATAACAAGGCTTTTCTGCCTACAAAACTGCTGCTCATTAGATCAGCAGTTTCTGAAATACTCAAACCATCATATCTGGCACCAACAACCATGCCACAGTCAAAGCCACGAAGATCACGTATGATTCCCTGTTCCGAAGTTTGATCTGAACATTAACTGAAACTCTTGACCTGTAGCTACATGATTTATGCACTCTGCTGATGCCACATGATTTGCTGATAATTGCATAAATGAGTAGGTGTACAGGTGGTAATGATATACCATGATAAAGAAGTCTGATTTCTTTAGCCAATTTTATTAATCTGAAAGCATATATCTTTATTATTTGTAAAAAACAAACAAACAAAAAAAGTAATGGATAAGGGACATCTTGTTAGAGAAGGCTCCAGCAGTGACCCTGACCAAATAATTTAATCCAGTGTGGAAAATTATGTTTAATGGCCTTTTCTTTGAAAATACGAAGTGGAATATAAAGTTGAAAGTGTGATGCCTGATAAATCAAAACCCTAATAGAGTGTTGTGCCGTGAATTCAATTTTATTTGTATAACTTTTTTAACAATGGACTATAGACTTACAACCATGTATATGAGAATATTCAGATGCATGTATGCATATAAACATCATATTTGGAATATGGCTGCAACTCTAATATAGACCTTAAATGGAATGTGTAGAAATACAAATGTGGATTTAGATCCTCAGTGAGCAAGAACAGCAGTGGAAAAACTCCCTGAGATGATGGATCATTCTGTGAATTTTCCTTCCAACACACATTTTCTTACACCTGTAGTCATTTCTCTCCGTGTGTCTTGACGTTATCAACAGAAACCGTGATTGAATGCAATATGAAATGAAATCCAGCTGCAGCTCCAGAGCATGATGCACCCACTTGGACTGTCTCTCTGGAACAGGGTGTGTTTGGGTTGGGCTTTACCTGCAACCTTTTTTGCTGTTAATGCATTATGTTCACTTGTGCTTACATCAACATAAATGGAAACTCCAGTGGATGTTGTCATTTGTGGTCTCTCAGTATTCTGCAAATTGAGGACGGAGTTTTCTTTGCACAACAAGGGCTAGGCTGTTGACCAAATACAGCTTCTCCTTTAAGGAAACACCGACTAATTTCCATCCATGCCAAATGGTTCACAGGGTTGACTAGAGTTCATTCACTCGATGATTGTCATTGACAATTCCACAATTTGGTGAATACATGTATCGTAACTGAAATTATTAAATTATTGACATTTCCACAGATTAAAAAAAAAAAAATTGCAAGGTTTATTCTGTTACTTGTGTCATAAGCTGAAATATTTTTCTTTTTAATATCTTTTTCAAAAATGGGTTGGAATATGTGTACTTTTGCCTGATAAGGACTATTATATGCCAGGAAAAAATTCCCATGAAATATTATATTACGCTCTGTCATAGTGCTGTGTTAATGGAAAATGATAGCCATTTTATTCCAAGCTTTTGTGCTGTTGGTGTATAATTAGCATTGTTTTGCACAAAGCATTCACAGCGTTCCATTTGTTGTTGATCTCCAGGCCTCTCTGGAAACCCGGCAGACTTGGAAAAGCGCCACACGGCCTTCGGACGAAACTTCATCCCTCCTAAAAAGCCCAAGACCTTCTTGCAGCTGGTGTGGGAGGCATTGCAGGACGTCACACTCATCATCTTGGAGATAGCTGCCATCATTTCTTTGGGCCTGTCCTTCTACCACCCACAAGGAGATGACAGTTCTGGTGAGAAAGACTGCAACATTTCAGACTTTTCAACATTTGCATTGTACTGAGCTTGGGGACAATTGGATTTGCATTTATTGATTTGGAGGAAGCTTTTATCCAAAGAGATAAAAGAGGCAGAATCCAATCCAAGCTGTTAAAAGAATCTGACCATAATATAAGAGCCTCTAAGTTTCCAGAAGTTTGAACACTAACAAATGTGAGGAAGGGCCACAACTACACATGAAATAAGTACTAATATTCCTGATTTCTGTGAACATTAGTCACAAAGTTGTCAGTCAAACAACCTTATCATAGAAATGAAAAGAAATAAGGGTCACCAATAACATTCACAAGTTAGAAATGAGTCTCTATTTATAAATATTTAATTATTTGGGTCTTTTAGGCATTTATTCTCAGACATTTAGCTACATTATACTCTACTGCCCCCGTTATTTATTTTGGTACTGCACCATGTGCCCCCATCACAGTATTAACGCTTCGAATGAACGCAGGATATGCGCATCGGCCATCTTGTGCATATGCGTAGTTAAAAGCAAGAATAAACCCAGCCTAACAAATCACTGCAGTATCCTGGGTCTAGTGTGATGATAAAAGTTTAAATTATTCAGTGCTGGTATAATAAATAAAGAGAATTATTTTGTCCATGCCTATACAAACTTGTTGCCACATCTCCTACAGCAGTGCTACATCAGTGTTTGACTTTTGAAAGGTAGGCAGTAGGTCAAATTTGAGTTTTATAAAGCAGTGTACTTTATGCCATCACGATCACTGTGCATTCACAAATATTGCAGTGTCTAAAACGCTTAATGCTGAATGAATTCATGCATGCATGTCCGGTGTGCATGCAGCAGTTCAAATATCTGAATATTATTTGAACAATGCCTTGAAACATTTTCCTGCCCATACCTACTACTGGTAACAATAGAACTAGGTGCTCATTTATTTATTTATTCATTCATTCATCTTTAGTAAGTGCTTTATCCTGTCAGAGCTGTGGTGGATCTGGAACCTATCCTGGGAACACTGGGTGTCAGATGGGAATACACCCTGGATGGGACTCCAAACTACTCCAACATTTGTAAAACAGATGGGGTGGAAAGCTGAACGCTGAAATGACCAAGCTAAATGCTAGATGGTAGACATTCAGATTTCCTAACTCTGATATATACTAACTACTATTTCCTGAAGGATTCACCATAAAGCTGGAACGTATTTCTGTATTCTAAGTAAGTTAGAAATTGTATACAAAACAGTTCAGTGTACTGAGGTTCACTAGTTTTAGCTTGTTGGTAACATGAAATTGATTTCAACCCTTGCAAATTTCCAGGAATTAGCATTATCATAGCAGGGTTTATCGGAGTAGGAGTTGAATACAGTTGATTCCAAGTAATGACTTCTTAGCATAAATAAACTCAGTCAGATATTTTTTTGCGATTTTTCTGACAGAGGGATTAACTTGGGACTGTAGCAAAGTATTCCGTTCCAGTAACAGCAATGGGACAAAACTTTAAATAGACTATATCAGTAGGGGTGAAATGCCATTTTTGAGACAGTAAAAGCATTATGTAAAATGAAAAAATATCAGGTGCAATAATAACTATATAACTAATAATAACTCATAAACCAAAGTGACACATGTCTTTAATATTTAAACAGTCAGATTTAACAGCCACACATATGAAAATGGACAATCTTAGTTTTCTCCAGAGGAATTTGGTGTCTTGAAAATATGTATTTGGGTTTTTTTTTCCTTGTTTTGTTTAGTCTTTTGCTACAATGTGCCCATGGCACTCATATCTGCACAATGTTCTATTGCAGCTTACTGCTTTTAGAGTTGTATTTTGTCACCACATTAGACACTTTTGGCCTCTCTTTTACACAAAAGGTTTGATGTAGCCAGTGCAGAGTTATGAGTTTCCCCATATGGTTCACAATGCAAGCGTGACCTTAAAATTATGTTGAGAAAATGAGGTCAGTGACGTTTAATCCAATGTGGTAAATAATTATTGTGGTCAGTGAGTTCCTTTCCCCTCAGAGAATATGCATAACGTACTGCTATGTACTTTTGAAGTCAGAGCATGAGATTTTTTCAACCTGTGTGTGTGCTTCCGGTGTGTGGCTAGGCCAGTTATGTTTTCCTGGTGGTCTGGAAATGTTATATATGTTTTTAAGGGCTTTGTAGTGGCTTTCAAGGATTATTTTTTTTTTTTTAATAGATGTCAGTTAACTTTAGCAACAAAAGTGCTTTAATTGAAGCCACCAAAAATTATAAGAAAATGTGTGTGCAGAATTTTGTTGAGGATTATTGAAAAGTCTTTTTGCCCAAATAGAGCTCACTTTTGTCTTTTCCAGTTTATTAGGTAACCTCATTGGCCATTTCATTAAGTACATACTAAGTTAGTTAGTGTGGCTTGTTTCTATGCACGTGCTGGCCTCCCCATGCTGTTCATTGACTGTTTAATGACTGAAATGATTTTACCTTTGTGTAATGCTTTTTTATGTGATTTTAAAAAAACAAGATTTAAGGAAATGTATCCATTACAGAGTCTGTATTCATTGTGATGTGGTATTTTGTTGTTGTTGCTGCTGTTTCTCTTCCAGCTTGTGGCCAGGCCGCTGGTGGTGTGGAGGATGAAGGTGAAGCCCAGGCGGGTTGGATTGAGGGCGCTGCTATCTTGTTTTCGGTGATCATTGTGGTGTTGGTGACTGCATTTAATGACTGGAGCAAAGAGAAGCAGTTCCGCGGGCTGCAGAGTCGTATCGAACAGGAGCAGAAGTTCACAGTCATCCGCAAGGGTCAAGTGATCCAGATCCCTGTGGCTGAGATCGTGGTGGGAGATATCGCGCAGATCAAATACGGTATGATGAGTTCACCAAGTACATGAGCTGATGTAAAGTGTTAAATGCAAGGGTTATAGGAAAATAATCAAGGATGGGATGGTGTGATGCGACCCAGCGCAAAGCAGAGGCTTACTGTTACCACCTCGAGGTTGATTTTTTTACAATAACAGCACACCATGGATTGTTTTATTCCTCTTATGCCACAATGTGACATTTGCAAATTTTAAAAATGTATTTGTCATTACAGAACATTGGCATGTCTTACTTTTTAGCGGTATATAGTTATTTTTTTTCTAATGGTGTGGAACGTCCACCAAGCCAGTTAGTGCCTGTTAGAAATTGTTGTAACACTTAATGCTCTGGTATACTTCATTTTTTACGCGTACGCATAGCCTTTCAAAATATACTCCATTTGACATGTACGTGTACACAGGCGGTCGTTGCATGCGCATTACGACAACTTGCACTTCCCCTCCTGGCCTAGAGTCAGTACAGAACAGTAAAGCAGGTCATTTCTTGTGAAGGACGACAACGAAGATTGCTTGGGCAGTCTCTCTCCACGATTAGCACCCATGTACAAATCCTTATACTTTTTAAGGCTAGACTTATACAAAAAATGTCTCTTACATTTATTCCATTTTTTCTTCAACTACCTTGACAATCAACGGCCCTGGGTCACTGGTGCCACCTTGTGGAATAACTAAATAGTGCAAAAGAATTAAATGCGCTTGTGCGACCTGCGCGTATAAAGTACGCACGGTTAGAAAAATCGGTACGCGTACAATACGCGCATACTCTGCTGATGATGGAATTTGCGGGATGCGTACTGTACGTAGTTCCTAGCGTACATGTAAAAAGTGAAGCATACTTTCTACTTTAGAGACACATTCTCTCACTCTTTTGTCTCTCTATCAAAGTTAATAAGACTTTTGTTTAAACACACACACACCCACACACCAAGTTACAGAGAAACCAGAAAGAGCATAGTTCTCCTGAAGACTCTCCAGTGGTTAATAACGTCCTGACTGTTATAAAATACTGACACAGAGACTTACATAAATATTAAATAAATGTCTTATACAGAAAGCTTCACCATATCAATTAAAAATTCATGAACATTGTCTGAACAATCTGAAAAGATGTGAGAATTCTTTGATTTTATTTTGTTTAAATTTTATTTATACATATTACTTCATATTTAAGGTCACTTCATAATGGAAAGTAAAAAGAAAGTTTGAAAGGTGGGAGGAAAAGGTGATAGTGTAGTTAATTCAAGTGGTTTTTATTGCCATTTCTCTATACATTGGAATGAAATGACATTTCTTCAGGACCATGGTGCAACACAGAACAGTACTCAAGACTACATAAAGTGCAAATACACAACAGTGTGCAAAACAATAAATACATAGAATAAAATAATAAATACACAGGACAATAAATACACAGATCATGTTCTGTAAACTGTAAAACTGTAGTGGGGGAGGCTTTGTGTGTGAGCTGAGTGTGGTAATACGCTGACACTTTATGTGATACAATGGGAGGACATGTGCAGTGCTTAAATATAAGGTAGCAGCGAGTACATGGCATAACTTTAGAAGAGACAGACAGCTGGGGTTGAAGTGCGGCTACAATGTGTTCCTAATTGTAATCATACATTCAGATGTACTATTACGTTTATGTATTTGGCAGACGTGGTCATATAAACAGATTTATAAATGAGGCAGAATACATTACAGGCTACACATAATGCCAGACAGGGGTAGTCCTGGGACTTGAACTCACAACCTTCTGGTCATTGAGCTACCTGCTCTGTAATAGGTTATACAGGTGCATCTCAAAAAATTTGAATATCGTGGAAAAGTTAATTTTTTCGCATAATTTAATTCAAAAAGTGGAAATTTCATATCTTCTAGATTCATTACACATAAAGTGAAATATTTCAAACCTTTTTTTGTCATGAAAATAAAAAATATTAGAATAAAGAATTTATAATACAAAAATGTTGACCTGAGAAGAGCTCTAATCAGCTAATTAACTCAAAACACTGGCAAAGGTTTCCTGAGGCTTTAATCTCTCAGTCTGGTTCAGCACACACAACCACAATCATGGGGAAGATGAAAGTAAATTTTGCATTTCATTTGGAAATCAATGTCCCAGAGTCTGGAGGAAGAGTGAAGAGGCACAGAATCCAAGTTGCTTGAAGTCCAGTGTGAAATTTTCCACAGTGAGTGATGATTTGAGGTCCCATGTCATCTGCTGGTGTTGGTCCACTGCGTTTTGTAAAGTCGACAGTCAATGCATCCGTCTACCAAGAGATTTTAGAGCACTTCATGCTTTATACTTCGTCTACAGACAAGCTTTATTTAGATGCTGATTTCCTTTTCCAGCAGGATTTGCACCTGCCCACAGGGCCAAAACTACTAGTAACTGGTTTGCTGACCATGGTATTACTGTGCTTGACTGGCCAGCCAACTCGCATGACCTGAACCCCATAGAGAATCTATGAGAGAGACACCAGACAAGCTGAAGGCTGCTATCAAAGCAGTCTGGGCTTCTATAACACCTCAGCAGTGCCACAGCCTATTTGCCTCCATGCCACACTGCGATGATGCAGTAATTCATGCAAAAGGAGCCCTGACCAAGATTAAAACAAACAAAAAAAAGCCTTGAAATATTTCACTTTGTTTAATGAATCTAGAATATATGAAAGTTCCACTTTTTGAATTTATGGAAATGACATCTTGGAAATTACGGGGGAAAAAATGCACTTTTCCACAATATTCAATTTTTTTTTAGATCTACCTGTGTAGCAGCTGTGAAAGTGGTGTTAGGAA
Organism: Ictalurus furcatus; assembly: GCF_023375685.1. Lineage (NCBI taxonomy): Eukaryota > Metazoa > Chordata > Actinopteri > Siluriformes > Ictaluridae > Ictalurus > Ictalurus furcatus. The sequence continues at coordinate 13,241,677 of NC_071275.1, forward strand.
GTAGCATTCCCTCTTTATCTACATGAGCAGTATAACATTTCTAAATCACACTTGGTTCAGAGTCATATGCATCTCTTCATTACTCTAGTTTATTGCTATCTTAGAAATAAGCTTTAGGCTGTATAGCGGCAATAGTAACAGATTATATATGCCTGGAGGTCCAAGGATCTTGTTTCAGCCCTAGCGTGGTTATGACTCATGCTAGCAGCCATAAGTGAGTCACAAGAGATCCACAGGAGAGCTCCGTCTCCATGGTGGCCAGACGTAAGCAGCCTCGCTCTCAGTGCATCTCTGTCAATCTAATATGCTCTTGATAGTCTCACTCTCTTTCCTCCTTCTTTCTCTTAATGGCTTGTGTTTCCTGAATCTCTTTATATGTTTGAGATTTGCTCCCACGTTTTTCTACCTTCACACTCATTCTTTAACTATTATGTTGCTTGATTCAGTATAGCCCATAATGTAATGTACATGAAAAAATAAACATATACAGCAGAGAGTGTGTGTGTGTGTGTGTGTGTATGTGTATATATGTATGTATGTGTGTGTGTGTGTGTGTGTGTGTGTGTGTGTGTGTGTGTGTGTGTGTGTGTGTGTATATATATATATATATATTACTCCCATGGAAATTGTTGGCTTGTTTGACATATTTGGACAAGCAAACGTGATAATTTTTTAAACAGTGTCTATTAATGAATTTGATATACTTGAACAAAACCACAAGGAACATTAGCTTTTTCAGTCATTTATTCAACAGAAATGTCAGTAGATGTGATATTCTTCTGTGGAAAAAGTAAGTACACCCTTGGCCTCAGGAGCTAGTACTGCCCCCTTTAGCAGAAATTACTTCATGTAGGCGTTTTGCATACTTGTCCACCAGGCTTTCTGGAATTTTTGACCACTCTTCCATGCAATATACTTTCAGTTGTAAGACATTTGAGGGTTTTCTAGCATGTACTGCCCGTTTCCAATCACTAAACAACATATCAATGGGATTAAAATCCAGGCCTTGTCTAGGCCATTCCATAACCCTTTCTTCTGTTTGAGCCATTCCTTAGTGGATTTGCTAGTGTGCTTAGGATCATTATCCTGTTGAAAGGGTCCACTTTTGGTTCAACTTCTACTCTTGTCTGGTCCCTGAGGCAGCAAAGCAACGCCAAACCATAACATTTCCACCACAGTGCTTCACAGTTGGTATGAGGTGCTTCTCCTGAAAAGCTGTCTTTGTTCTGTGCCAAACATGTCTGCCATCACTGTGGCCAAACAACTCTATCTTTGATTTGTCTGTCCAGAGCACATTATTCCAAAAGGCCTGTTCTTTGCCTATATGCTCATTGGCAAACTGTAGTCGTGCAAAGGCTTTTTCCTGGCACGTCTCCCATGCAGGTCAATTTTGTGCAATCCCTTTCTGATTGTAGAAGCATGCACTTTGACAACAATAGTTGCAAGACTTACTAGCAGATCCTGTGATTAAATTTTGGGGTTCTTGGAGACTTCTTTTTGCATCAGATGGTCTGCTATTCAGCTGAATTAACTGTGACTGCCAAAATGGCAGTTGTCTGAAATCTGCACCATTTGCAGGTTATTTTCCTTACAGTGGAGTGATGCATTTCAAATAATTTGGAGATCTTTTTAAATCCCTTGCCAGACATTTGTTCATATGAGAGATAGATAGATAGATAGATAGATAGATAGATAGAAATAGATATGAGGATTTCAAAGCAGAAAAAAATCTAGATATTTTTGATATTTTAAAATCTTCCCATTTTGTAGCTAGAAAATTAAAGAATTTATTTGCATAGGTCAGTTGAACATTCATTGCTCAACCATAAAGAAAACACATGGCTCATCATTCACTGTGTTCTCAGGTGACCTCCTTCCTGCAGATGGGATACTGATCCAAGGCAATGACCTGAAGATTGATGAGAGCTCCCTGACCGGGGAGTCAGATCAAGTAAAGAAGTCTCTTGAGAAAGACCCAATGCTGTTGTCTGGTGAGTACCTGTTAGTTTAGTACTTTTAAGTCTACATTAGGGATGGAACAGTATGAAATATTTATAGTGCAATAATTATCCAAACCAATATTCTAGTTTCTGGTATGTCACAGTATCTGCTTTAAACTCCACAATTTCATATAGCATTTCTTAAAAAAAACCCACATCTAACACTACAGTGGCATTGCAAATACTAAATTATTGAATTGTGGAAAATACTTAAATATATTTTTAATGTACTTCGTAAAAAATGTATGGAGAAAAAAAAGTATGATTTTGTTAATGAAACAATCTACAATCCCTAATGAATCCTTCATGAATCCATGGAAATTACTGCAAATCATGAAGATGACATTTAATGAGATAAAAGACCTAAAAATGATGAATAGGCTGGGTTAACCAAGCATGTTGCTAATCTGCATTTTAATGAAATACAGAGCACGATTCCACAGTTTTGGGGTGATATAAGAAAGCGTCTTTGACCACTTGAGCTGGTCAAACCTGCTTCAACAGAGTGAAGTGCCAGGGATGGTCTATTCAAAGTGAATACTGTTGCAATCAAAATTATTCGACCCCCATTGCAAATCAGGTTTATTGTCAGAATTTACAGACTTTCAGCTGTTTGCAATGAACAAAAAAAAAAAATTGAAATAGTTCAACACAACGAATGCTTCGAGTGGTTTCGCCAAATTCAACTGAAAATTATTTCTCCATTTTCAAAATTATTCAACCCCCTGAATAGAATCAAATATAAAGTATCAAAATATTGATATTTTTATAGATTTAAAGTATCAAATATCTTAACCAGGACTTTGTAGTCAATGTCCAACTGCAGCAGACGTATACCTAACATCAGTATTTTTTTAAAAACAGAGTGTAGGTGAAAGAAATTTCTATTCATCCAAACTGTTATGTCTTCAGTAAGGTCTTCCATTATATGTAGCTGTGATGCTGGAATAGTACAGATCTAGGAGAACTTGTAAGTATAATTGGATATAAAGGGAGAATAATGGGGGCCTAAAATAGAACCTTGTGGGACACCGTATTCCACCACTTTGGGTTCTGATGAATCTCTATTTTTCAAGTAAGAACTGGACTGTGTAGCCTAACCATGCTTCCAAGCATGTCTACTAAAATATAATGGCCAATATTGGTTCAACAGAAATGTTTGTACAGTCCAAGGCAACAATTTGTCATTGACTACTTTAGCCAATGCTGATTCTGTATCCTGATGCTTTATGTGCTAGTTATGTCTATTTAAATTTAAAAAAAAAAAAAAAAAAAAAAAAAGATCTTCTGTACAGTTGAATACATTGAAAGATGTGTTGGAAAATTTGGAGACATAATTCAAACTGAATAACCACTGTAATCATTGATAATCCAGCTATCTGGTATACCCCAGAAAAGGATGTTATCTTTTGAGTCCGGTTGCTTTAAAGGTTTCTTCCTCATGCCTTCTCAGGGTGGTTTTTTTTTTTTTTTTTTGCCACTGTCACCTCTGACTTGTTCGTTATGGATGTAAATTTACATCCAGACTTCTATAATGATGCTTTTTCACAGTGTTTATTATTGAAAGTGATGTACAATTTTGAATTGAATAAGCCCACCCCTAGTTTACATATCGCAGTAGACTCATGGGCATAGATTATAGCTAGTTTATAACACTCGAATCTACTGTGTATGCTTGTATTTTTGACCATTGAAGCTGACCATAGTTTCTTCAGGTCTTCACACAGTCTACTAATTTTAAGATTTGATGTACTCTTAACCTTGACCTTCTTCAGGAACTCATGTCATGGAGGGATCTGGGAGGATGGTTGTTACTGCCATTGGCTTGAACTCCCAGACCGGAATCATTTTCACTCTGCTTGGAGCTGGTGATGAAGTGGAGGAGAAGAAGGTCAAGAAAGGTAAGTCGGCACATAGTTCATTATCTTTGTATTAGTAGAAATCAGCCAAATCACCCCAACTTTCCCTTCAAATACCCATGGGCAATAGCCTTCTCATCTTAAACCCTCAGAGGTAAGAGGCATTTGAGTGATATATCATTCAGTTTACTTTTTGCCCATCCGAGAACTCATTGTACTAACCTACTACTAGGATCAAGCATCACAAGAGATGCTTGAAGAAAAGATCAAGACGAAGAATGTGTCAGTGGAGATCAGTAACTCCCCACGTTGGTTTAATTCACATTAAACTAATCCCTTATCTTGAATTTTTTTGTTGTTGTTGATGTTGTTTGTTTTCGTCATTTCTTTTTTTGTGTACGTTTATTTAACTTAACTGGTTTTCTTGGTCAGATTTACATTCCTCATCTTTGCTGGGCCGAACGTGTCATTTCTAAGGCAATGTGCTTGGGAAGCCAGTTGTTCCAAAATGTACTGTTTAATCAGACCAGAACAGAACACACTTGTTGATTCCTGAAGAAATGAATGTAGATGTAGAAATACAGTCACATATCCATTTAACTGATATTTCAAATCCTTGCTCAGCTACACCTACAGTCAGCACAGCGCACACACGCACTGTCCGAACACACAGATGCAACCAACTGCTGGCATCACTCCATGCCCTCTGGATTTGATTTCCACTGGGTGTATGGGTTTTGACTCCCAAGTTTGGCTCTATATTGTCCTACTTTAAATGTAAATCCAGTGTTAAATAGGGCTTTTGTTTAGAGTTTCCAACATTCAGTTTATGCCATGTTTGTTTTTTGTACCAGTGTAACTTCAGCTTAGTGTCAAGTTAGAAACATATTGAGACATATGCAGAGGTGCCAACATCTGAGGTTTAGCTGTAACCTCTTGCTACGCTGATATAGGAGACACCTGAAAGCTACACTTTTCTGCTTTTTACATTCAGTAATCAGAACAATCACAACTAAAATTAACTTGGCAGAAATTCACTTAAAGTATAAAGACAGGGAACATAAAAACAAGCATTTACCTCTGGTAGTGGTTATTTTGCGTCACGCTGACTTTATCCAGGTGAAATTCCTTAACATTGCTTTTAAAAATTGCTGTCATGTCCACTGATATATGCTAGGGTTTTGTGGTAAAATTCCCCCCGACCATGACTGCTAGGAGTTTCTTGTTAGCAATGTTGGCACCTTTTGCATATGGAAAAAAAATCCATTAAATCATTTAAAAAACAGCTCTCTCAAGTCCCATCTTTATCACATCAAATATTGCACTGATGGAATGATGTATTGTAGCAAGATGTCCCTGAAGTATTGCTCAGTTTGAACACCTTGACAGTTTTGTCAGCTTCATACATTTTTATCCCATTCAGCATTAGCAATTATACATTTCCTCTCAACAGTAATGGCCTGATTACTGACTGATGTATCCAGAGCAAGACATCAGTGGCAGTTAAACTTACAGTCCAGTAAATAAACAGAGGCAATACATTTTATACATTCTATAATCAAAAATGAAAAGCATTGACTGTTTCTTGAGATGACACATTTTAGCCCACACTCACACGTGTGAAGTTGTATTAATTTATTTATATCCTGTTTTTGAATCCTTGTTTTCTTTTTGATTTATGTCTGGTTCATTTACTTTAATCCATGTTATATATCAGTCCTCCGCCCTCTCTCTCTCGTTCTGAACAGGTAAAAAACAAGGAGCCCCTGAAAATCGCAACAAAGGTAACCCCCCCCCCCCCCCCCCTTCCCTTCCCATTCAGCGACAAGTCTTGGAGTCTCGTGTTAATCTCACTCACTCACTCACCTCTCTCTCTCTCTCTCTCTCTTTCTCTCTCTCTCTCTCTCTCTTGCTTTCTCTCACGCTGTTGCTTTGACTCTCTTCCTGCTGAACCTATGGGAGCTTCTTCCCGTCTTGCTTTACCTGTGAAAGAGTGCAACTCTCATCTGCTGCAGAGCTGAGCCTTATCCTATACTACACCTTAACCACTAAATTAGCCCCAGCATCACAAATATTTCAATATCAACGCATTTAACGTGATTCAGAGTTGACTTTTCTATTGAAGGCCTATTTTCTGACAGAAATATCCATGTGAAAGTACCCATGTCATTGGAAAATGATGAGTGAGAAAAGACACTCTTGCTCTTTTGTTTTAGGTGCTAACAATGAAGCCTGACCATGATCTCATATGGTTTAGATTGTGAGATTGTATTCCCCCCTGATGTCAGCATGTTAAAGAACCACTAACTACTTACAGGAATAACAAAAATACAGCATCAACCAAGCAATATTCACCAAATGTGCTTCAGGATGGAGTTTTTCTTTAAGCGTACAGCAGACATATGATGTGTGCACAGCTGCTTTTAGCTCAGGTGTGTGGAGTGTGTGTCAAGGATTATTCAGTGTTAATGGGTGTATACACCGTGCACAGGCTCTGCCACACCCTGCCTGCAGTTGTGGACAGAGCATCTGCTTCAGGACCCACATGGCAGAGAATCAGACAAGCTGTATAGAGTTATTCCTCTCATAGTTCTTAGGCTTGCATTCTTGTGCAGTTTTTTTTTTATTTAAGTTAGTGTTAAGACTGCATTCATTGTATATCCTGAATCAAAGCTCTGGGGTTGGCCGAGTGCGAGTTGCACCCTTTGCCAAATTGGTGGGCTGTAATTCGTTCTTTTTTTCCCCATCTATTTCTTGTATTTTTTTTTTTCTTTTTTTTTCTTTTTTTTTTTGTGTCTCTCACTGTTGCCTCCTTCCAGGGTGTGCTCAGGAACCCATGCTGTCTCGTAACACTGTATTCCACAGTCACTGTGTGATTACTCTCTCTCTCTCTCTCTCTCTCTCTCTCTCTCTCTCTCTCTCTCTTTCTCTCTCTCTCTCTCTCTCTCTCTCTCTCTCTCTTTTCCCCCTTTCTCTGCATCAAAAAAGAATAAAACAATCTCCAGATTTTCAGCTGCTTCTTCCTCTTGGTTGTCATTTTGTGCTTATTGTATATCTGTTTTTTTTTGTTTGTTTTTTCCCCTGATTTAATTTTTATTTCTTTATTTTTTTGTTGTTATTTATTGAGTCTGGATTTTGTCAAGTCTGTAACACACTCGCCCCCTTCCCTCCTCGTCATGCGTCCTGTCAGTCCCGTCAGTCTCAGCCTTCAGGGTGCCTTGTATTACTTTTAAGTGCCTTGTTTTACTTGGGGACTCATTAATTTTCCTATGATGCCATTTCAGTATTTGAAATGACGTTCCAGGATAATTGTACACTGTACTGGGGCTGTGGGTTATCCAACAGTCCTCACGGCAGAGATAGGCAGGAAATTGGTGGGCGGGATCAATGTTTGACCATAGCAAAAAGCCTGAATTGGATCTTGGATCCCATTATGCTTCTATTCTGGTCATACGTCCAGTAATGTAATAGGTCTGTCTGAGGAATAATTGAATTATGCCAGTTGAACTCTCAAGATACAGCGATAAGTGTTCTTGTGAAAGGGGTTTTACCCTGATCATATCTGTCTTTTGTTCAGTGCCTGGTCCCCAATATCAGTCTAGAAAATTAATAATTCGGTTAGGTTAAATGAAGCAGCACTGAGTCACCAAATAGTGTAAGAGTAGAATTGTGGAAAGTCATTCCACAGTGAATAGATAAGATGTTAAAAACACCATCTCCTGAGCAGACTAAAATGTAAAATGAAGTTAGACTTCAGTTAAAATGTGCCCATTTTCAAAAGTTCTCACTCAGATAACTATTTGAGTTTCATAGAATGTGTACAGATTTGAAAGTCTAAATACTGTGTATGTATATTCCGTATGCTTGGTCTGCAAAGATAGTCTCACAGGCCATATCATTGATCAGTAGTGTTATAAATACAACACAGCATTAATAGGAATGTTTAGTATTGAGCTTTGCATTTATGACTTTACCTTTCTTTAATATTATATTCATGTATGAAAGTAACTTGGTTTAATAACAGCTTGTTCTAAGCCAGATCTGAGTCATTCCATTAATATCCACTAATGTAAAAAAAACAAAACAAATGAAAGTGTTTCTGGCTCTCTTTGACTTCCAGCCATCACTGAACTGCCTACTCTTTCCCTCTGCCCTCCATCCCTTCTCCTTTATCTGTTTTTTTTTGTTGTTGTTGTTGTTTTTGTTTTGTTTTGCATGCTTTTCCTTCATTCCCATTTCTTTCTCCTCCAGCCAAGACCCAGGATGGTGTTGCTCTGGAGATCCAACCTCTGAAGAGTGAGGAGGGAGCTGAATGCGAGGAGAAAGAGGAGAAAGAAGTGAAGAAGGTCAATGTCACCAAGAAGGAGAAGTCTGTACTGCAGGGCAAGCTGACCAGATTGGCTGTGCAGATTGGAAAAGCAGGTCCGGGAATTTAAACCAAACTGATTTGTAATCAATCTAATGCAATTATGTTATTCAGAAATGTTCCAGGTGGATTTTTGCTGAGGTAAATTAACAGTGTGGATAGAAGTGGCCGTTCATCAGAGTAGAATTACATTTAACATAATAATCGCTTCCCAGCATGACACGATTTGGCCAAAATTAAAGCTCTTCTGCTATTTTGTACTACACAGAATATTTATATTAATTAGTTCCTGGGAGGTTTGACATGAACCGACTGCTTGTTTGCATTATCATGAACACACAAACTCAGTAAATGAGTTCATTTATCATACTCTCTCCTGGTTCAGTGCATTTATTTAACTTGCTGTGTAAAGAAACAGTGTCAACGAGCATGAGAACAGACCCATGCTTGTGGGCCATGCTCCACATAATTCTCACTTTCTACAGCATGTCTTAATAAAATCAGATTCAGATGGTGCACAGCTGTTAATATTGAGGCTTATAAGAAGTCAGTGAACACATTTTCCTGCTCATTCCCTTCTTCTAGGGCTGTACTGTCCTTTAACTGGTTTTCTTGTCTGCAGGTCTCATCATGTCTTCCGTGACAGTCATCATCCTCATCTTATACTTTGTGATCGATACATTCGGGGTGCAGGGGCGAGAGTGGAAAGCCGAGTGCACACCCATCTACATTCAATACTTTGTCAAGTTCTTCATCATTGGCGTGACTGTCCTGGTAGTCGCTGTTCCTGAAGGGCTTCCACTTGCTGTAACCATTTCACTCGCCTACTCAGTCAAGGTGGGCCAAATAAAAGTTATGCATAGATATCATTTTGGGGTTTTTTTTCTTCCCAGAATTCTTCCACTCATAATGAATTATGGGGACCACTAACAGTCAACAAATTCCTTTTGCACTCACATTTAGGTGTTGGAGCCTAATAGTGTGTTCAGGTCACATGAGCCTAATTTATCGAAGGTTTAGTAAATGTTTTTGTAGGCCGATCTGATTGAAAGAACAGTTGTCTTCGTATTCACATGCCAATGTCATCCATTAAAATGCAACACATGACAAAGAAAGATACTAAACTGTGTAAGAGTGCCTCCTAAGCATGGAGTGTGCAAAATCTTCCAGTAATGCAGCCCAGACATTGCAGTGCGTCGGCTAACACAGACACACACTAACTCAACTCTTTCTTTTATACTCCGACACATTTCTTTTATCCTAATTACTCTTATTTGGGTTGGTTTTTTTTTTTTTTTTTTTTTTGGATTTAGTTTCATAAAATGAGTTTCACAAATTTTCATTAAACTCCTGTGTGTATTTGACAGAGTAATCCAGATATAAAATTCCAGTAACTCACCAATTATATGATTTGAAGCATATCAGTCACAGTCTCATATATAAATTTACACAAATTCAGGGGCTCTCATAGGATACGTAACTAATCGGATTTTCATGGATAAAATATTGTTTGTGTTAATGCTCCTGCAAGCGATTTTAAATTAGTTCCTATCGGCTTGACTAAATTAGTTCCTATCAGCTTGATAAATCCTGCCCACTTTCAGTGGGACAAAATGTGGAAAGGTCCATCTCGCTATTAGAGTGATTAGGGGTAGAATGTCTGGATTTGGCTTAATGCATGATTCTCAGACATTTCCTGCATAATAAATAGTGTCATGTAACTTTCTATTTGACTTGAAGGTTGCATAAGGTTTCCATAGAAGTGACTCATTTCCTAGTCCAAGGACATGATCAGCTCTGTAGAATATCTTAGCCTTCCTATTTTAATTACCCCAATTCTGACATGACATAAACATGACATAAAGCATGTGCTGTGGTGGTGTGACATTTGCAAGAACAGTAAAAGAAAAGGGCTATATTTGTATAAAACTTTATTTCAAAACTACTAGGTTCAGTTGCTTAACAACTATATATTTAAAGCAGAAATTCAAAATATATACATATGAATCAAATTTGGATAATTTATTAATTTATTAGCATGGAAGCAGTAATTTAGCCACGGCCATTGTAAACTACTCTTACAGTAGTTCTAATGTGGATGCTGCTGGTGTAGCAGCTTTGTTTTTTCCCCAGGACATTCTAAAAATTTTGCCCTCTCAAAGCAACTGTCTATGACACTGTAAAACTCGGCTGTAAATCAGGTTTAAGGCTGAACAAAAACCCAACAACTGTTATGAGTCAGGTGGGCAGTCATTCTCCAGGTTCTCTAAATAATTAATCATCTGCAATGAGCACATGAAATCTGAGACACATCAGAAAAACAGGAAAAGAGGGAAATGACCGCTGCTCATCCAAACCTAAACGCAGTTAACAATTTCATTTAAGCTTGGTTTAATTTTATTTGGAATAGTAATGCATTCTGTAATAATATGAATCTGTGTTGTTTTTGGAACTTTTTATTATAATATTTCTGTAAGAAAAGTGGAGAGTAAATTCCAAAATATCTGAACAATATAAAATAAAAAACAGAAAATAAGGGAAATAAAGTGGATTCCAGAGGACCCAACTGCTGTCTGAATATTTTCTGTAGGATTTAACAAAATCCTGTAAACCAAACATATTGATATCATACAATGTAATGTGCATTAACTTCAGAAAATGTGGATATCTAGTTGGCTAGCTACTGATTTAAACTGTATGTGGTATAAACACACTTGTAAAATAAGCAGAGCTCTTAACCATATGAAGCGTGTTTCTTGACTAACTCATTGACACACTTGTAACATGGAATTGAACTTGCTGCCAAGGGCCATCACTCTGCTCAAATTGTGTCATGCTCTGTTTTTTTCCCCTCAACAGAAAATGATGAAAGACAACAACCTGGTGAGGCACCTGGATGCCTGCGAGACCATGGGCAATGCCACAGCCATCTGTTCTGACAAGACCGGCACACTTACCATGAACCGCATGACCGTGGTGCAGGCCTACATAGGTGACACGCACTACAAGAAGGTTCCAGAGCCTGAGGCTATCAAACCTGAGACTCTGGAGCTCATGGTTAACAGCATCTCCATCAACTCAGCCTACACCACCAAGATCCTGGTGAGAAAACTAGTTTTTAAAATGTCCTTGTTTTATTGTAGACTTTCGTGCTTTCAGATAATCTGTTTGATCTAATCTAGAGATCACAGTTTTGACTCTCAAATCATTGACGCTCCAATTCCGTAAGGAATAAAATGTATATTTGTAAACGTATTTACATTGCATCAGACCAGCCTCGTTACTGTAGCAGACAGTGGTAACTACAGTACATTTTCCTCGTGGTTATTTGTGAATGATTGCCCGTCTGCATTTTGAATGACCAAATAACCAAATTGGTGGCACATTTGTATGCCAATGTCCGATATTATGAGCAAAAACAACTGTGATCAAGTCTGTAAAGAATAAAACACAAAAGGATGTGCTGTTATAAGAAAAGAAGTTGCTATTACCAAGTCAAAGTTACTTATGTTCCAACAGCTTGTACCTCTTATGTTTCATTTCTCTTATACCATGACAATTTGCTTTACTTTTTATTTATTTATTTATTAATGAACATGTCATCTTTTTAACAGTTTAAACTGTTATAGGTATCTTAAGCTATAGTGGGCACAAGCTCATTGCAACTGGACAGTTGAAGACAGGAAAAAGACCAGGAAACAGTTTTCCAATCTTCAGCAGTCCAGTTTCTGAGAGTCTGTGCCCACTGTAGCTTCAGATTCCTGTTTTTTGTGTTGACACGAGTAGAATCCGACATGTTCTGCTGTTGTAGCTCATCCTCTTCAAAGTTTGGTTTGTATGCTTTTCTGCTCAACATGGTTGTAAAGAGTGCTTATTTGAGACACAGTAGTTTTCCTGTCAGCTCGAACCAGTCTGGCCATTCTCCTTTGACCTCTCTAAACAATGTGTTTCTGCCTGCAAAACCGCCACCCGCTGAATGTTTTTTTTTTTTTTTTTTTTTTTTTCTCCACACCTTTCTGTTTGAGCAGGTGTACAGGTGTTCCTAATAAAATCGATAGTGAGTGTAGTTACATTCAGTATTGTGGAATGTCCAGGAAACATGTTAGTTCCTGTTACCACTTACATTGTAGCATCTATAAACCTCACCTGTCTTCCTGAAGTTAATAAGATGCAGCTTGCCATGTTGAAGAGACACTAGAAAGTCCTCTAACCTGTACAAAGGGCTGACACGAAGACATCTCCTTCCAGAAAACTTCACCAAATGACACAATGTTTTACTTTGTTACTAGAACTATTTTTAATCTTTTTCTTATAAGCGTTAAATTATTGTGAAGCAACTGCTGTACAAGTCCCTGTAAATGAATTGTTACTATTAAAACCAGTATTAGAATGAACATATCAATATAAACCTGTGATTTGATTTACAGAGCTGTTGTATAGAAAATTATCTTAACTTCTGACAAATTCTGAGTCCAGAATTCAACAATGCTCTGTTATTTAAAAAAAAAAAAAAAAAAAAAAAAAAAAGTCTCCTCATAGTTTAAAGGAAACTCTCACCACAGGACCCTAGCAGTATTAATGGCTGGTTAAATAATTAGTCATGGCAATGTTTCTGACGAGGATAATAAGCCACTCGTGGGTGAAAATCGCTCTTGATAAACACTCTCTGTGCACAGTGAGTTAAGAGTGAGGCAGTGAGTGCAGCCGTGACTTACCCCATATATGTGCTTTCTTTGTTTAGTAATTGGAAATTTATTGTTCAGAACATATTAAATATTTGCTAATTAGTTTGTGTTAGAATTTACTTAGCCTTTGTTTCTCTCCTTTTCTTTCTGAAGATAATTGAGGTCAGTCGCATGAAATAATGCAAATACAAATGCAGTTATGCAGAATGTAGACTTTTCATGCATCAAATTACACTGAGAAACAAATCACATATGATTTTAATCATAATGCATTTTTTTGTGTAGCTCTTAACGTTTAGATTTTTTTTCTTCCCGTTTATATCCTTGAGGAGCTTTACTCGGTTCAGTTGCACAAATTTTATCCTTTTTAAACTTGCTCTCCTTCTTTGGCTAGAGAGCTGTAAAAATGTAGCATGTTTATGGGTTAACCTTGAAGAGGGTCAGCTCGTGAAGTGTTTTTGGCAATATGTCAGCTTTTAACGTCTTAATGAGAACTGTGGCCTTGAGGAAGACACTTGAGTGAATGTTTTCAGTTCATGCCAACTTTTTGCCACTACTTTCTTGTGCTCTGTGTAACTAATTGATTCCTTCGTCCTTTTGTCCTTTTCATCAGCTTGAGAGCAGCCATGACTTACTCACCCCATTTTTATGTTTTCACTTTCCTTTGACCACTTAGCCAAACTTATGAGTTTTTGTGTGTGGTCAGTGTAAACATTTGCAGTTACCTGCAACATATGAATAGACTTCTGTGGTCATGTATATGTACTTAATACTGATCTTGTTCATACAAGAGTTGAAACATGGCACATGTATGAATTTGTAGCCTGGACTCCATAGCAAATTTCATGTATGAGCAACTGGAAAACAAAAGATAAAAAGCCTTACTCTTCACCAAACAAGTTTTCATTTGGCATGTATCTAACTCACTCCATGACTCATCTCGATACTGTAACTGTAGCACAAGCTAATCTTTTCTTATCCCACCACCTGCTGCACTACACACATCAACTGAGATGCAAGGAGAGAGAATCAGGAGACCAGTTTTTATTAGAGGTAAATAACATGCATGGGTGACAGATGACTTTTCACAAACAGGAGCATGAAGGTATGTGGAAACACTGACCAAGAAAAATAGTTTGTCACATCGTTAAAGGTGCTAGCCAGACAGATTGATATCTTTTATGTGCAATGTAGAAATGGAACGCATCTCGTACTGTTTTTTATGCATTCACCTTTTGTTGCAAACACAATGTGCTACATCAGAAATGTTGTTAGAAGAGTATAATCATATACTTGTTTGTTACTCTTAGTCAGTATTAATTGAGTTATCTATCTCACCATATGTTCGAAATGATATCTTTATTTTATTTATTTAAACTTTTTATCCTAATCAGTTTAGGTTTCCAGGCAATCAAGACATAGGAGTGGGCAAGTACACTGGAACCTTTACTCGCCTGTGGGGATAGTTGATGAATATATGATTTCTCCTCTTCACTTTATTGTCAGTGATCGAGGAAGTCATTTTGCCTGCTGAGTCACACTGCTGTCTTCTGATTATATTTTAGAAAAAAAATACCCAATGACATTAACTCTTTAAATTACCAGGACCTTGTTGGTGAGTCCAGAATTTTACTGTAGTTTTAGCATAAATCATAATAGTTAAGCAATCATTTTTCATCACTGCATAGTTCAAATGTACATGGTGCAACAGTTCATGTTAAGATAATGTTATTAAACCTGGTAGATGAAGAGAAAAAACACATGCTCTATTTGTGTGTTTGTGTGAAATTCAAAGCCCTTGTTACAAACAATGGATATGAAACAAGATGGATACGAACGTATTTATTCATAAATGGTTCATGGGAGCATTTACACACAGAATTTGGTATTTGTGAAAATCCTGTAATTTCGGAAAAAATGTTCGTACCCTACTTGTGTGTGGGGAATTTACACATAAGAAGACTAATTTAATGTAAATCTCAATTGATCAGCTTTAGATCATATAATTTTCATGGATTACTGCACTTTTATATATGGATTATACTGTATACATTCACATTGTTTATTTATTCACATTTACAGCATATAGCAGACACCCTTATCCAGAGCAACTTAAAGAAATTCTTTGAAGTCTCTATCAAAAGCAGACATTCATACTAATTCTGTGCTGGCCTAAGCCGTAAACAAATGCCTCAGCTGACAGGAGGTTTAGCATTGCATGCCATGCTTATGAATGAATGGATGTTTAAAGAACAGTATGAAAGCTGGCTTGTTAATCAATTCCATTTTCCCCAGCATCATCTTTTATTGCTGTGCAAAACTTTAGGTCTAGAATGTCAGCAGTTTTCCTTTGTGATGTACTGTGTGTCCATGATCATCTGGGTACAGTGTACATCTTTTTCCCTCCCTTTATTTTGACCTTTTCAGGTGCTGTGTCGCTGTCAATTTATTATTTTTTTGGCATAGAAGTGAGTCAAAATAACTTCCACTAGTCGTTATTCTGTGTTTCCAGCCTTCTGTAGCTTTACCTTTTATGGAGTTTTGTGGGCGTCACTAAATACAAATGAGCTGTGTCAGGAATGTGCTTTGTGCTTGTCAAGTAAGAAGAAAATCTGTGTTTCTGAAACTTTTGTAAATCTGGTGGAAATGTTTAGTTCAGTTTGGGTTATTCAAACATTTACAGTGCATCCGGAAAGTATTCACAGTGCTTCACTTTTTCCACATTTTGTTATGTTACAGCCTTATTCCAAAATGGATTGAATTCATTATTTTCCTCAAAATTCTACAAACAATACCCCTTAATCACAATGTGAAAGAAGTTTGTTTGAAATCTTTGGAAATTTATTAAAAATAAAAAACAAAAAAGCACGTGTGCATAAGTATTCACAGCCTTTGCCATGACACTCAAAATTGAGCTCAGGTGCATCCTGTTTCCACTGATCATCCTTTCCAGTTTCATTTTTATTGAACATTTCTGCTGAACATTTCTACTGAACATTTCTGTTGAACATTTCTGCTGAACTAAACATTTCTGCTGAATCCACTGATCATCCTTGAGATGTTTCTACAACTTGATTGGAATCCACCTGTGGTAAATACAGTTGATTGGACATGATTTGGAAAGGCACACACCTTTCTATACAAGATCCCAAAGTTAACAATGCATGCCATTGCACAAACCAAGCCATGAAGTCCAAGGAATTGTCTGTAGACCTCCGAGACAGGATGGTATCGAGGCACAGATCTGGGGAAGGGTACAGAAACATTTCTGCGGCATTGAAGGTCCCAATGAGCACGGTGGCCTCCATCATCTGTAAATGGAAGAAGTTTGGAGCCACCAGGACACTTCTTGGAGGCGGCTGCCCGGCCAAACTGAGCGATAGGGGGAGAAGGGCCTTAGTCAGGGAGGTGACCAAAAACCCGATGGTCACTCTGACAGAGCTCCAGCATGTCTCTGTGGAGAGAGGAGAACCTTCCAGAAGAACAACCATCTCTGCAGCACTCCACCCATCAGGCCTGTATGGTAGAGTGGCCAGACGGAAGCCACTCCTCAGTAAAAGGCACATGACAGCATGCCTGGAGTTTGCCAAAAGGCACCTGAAGGACTCCCAGACCAAGACCAAGAAAAAGATTGAACTCTTTGGCCTGAATTGCAAGCGTCATGTCTGGAGGAAACCAGGCACAAGTGATCACCTGGCCAATACCATCCCTACAGTGAAGCATGGTGGTGGCAGCATCATGCTGTGGGGATGTTTTTCAGCGGCAGGAACTGGGAGACTAGTCTGGATCGAGGGAAAGTTGAATGCAACAATGTACAAAGACATCCTTGATGAAAACCTGCTCCAGAGCGCTTTGGACCTCAGACTGGGGCGAAGGTTCATCTTCCAACAGGACAACGACCCTAAGCACACATCCAAGATAACAAAGGAGTGGCTCCAGGGCAACTCTGTGAATGTCCTTGAGTGGCCTAGCCAGAGCCCAGACTTGAACCCGATTGAACATCTCTGGAGAGATCTGAAAATGGCTGTGCACCGACGCTCCCCATCCAACCTGATGGAGCTTGAGAGGTCCTGCAAAGAAGAATGGGAGAAACTGCCGAAAAATAGAGCCAAGCTTGTAGCATCATACTCAAAAAGACTTGAGGCTATAATTGGTGCCAAAGGTGCTTCAACAAAGTATTGAGCAAAGGCTTTGAATACTTATGTACATGTGCTTTTTTTGTTTCTTATTTTGAATAAATTTGCAAAGATTTCAAACAAACTTCTTTCATGTTGTCATTATGGGGTATTGGTTGTAGAATTTTGAGGAAAATAATGAATTTAATCCATTTTGGAATAAGGCTGTAACATAACAAAATGTGGAAAAAGTGAAGTGCTGTGAATATTTTCCGGATGCACTGTACATACAATTTTAGTGAAGATTAATAAATGTGAAAAAATAATTTTTCCTTGTCAAATTTATTTATTTATTATTAAATGTTACATTTTATTTATTTATTTTTGCAGTCACCAGAGCAGGAAGGTGGTCTACCAAGGCACGTGGGTAATAAGACTGAATGTGCCCTCCTGGGACTGGTTCTGGAGCTGAAGAGAGATTACCAGCCCATCCGCGACGAGATTCCTGAGGAGAACCTCTACAAGGTCTACACCTTCAATTCGTCACGCAAGAGCATGAGCACCGTACTGAAAAATGCAGACGGCTCAGGATTCCGCATGTACAGCAAAGGCGCCTCTGAGATCATCCTCCGCAAGTACACAGATTTCATTTCTCATCTTCCAGATCTTTCTTTGTCTAGAGCCTGCTTGTTCTGTTTTTACGCTGCATCAGGTCATTTAGTAATCTCCACTACTAATGGACCCAAGCGATATTGATTTTCTATCCTCTGTTCTGTGCACCATATGTGTTAATCTCCATGTTTTGTACTGGATAGCAGCCACTGTTTGTTTTGGGCACTTAATGCAGTGTAATATTAAACTCTCTTTGTTGGGGTCCGTGCCAGGTGTGCCTACATTCTGGATGCTGCAGGTCAGCCTCGGGTCTTCAAGCCCAAGGACCGGGATGAGATGGTGCGGAAGGTGATCGAACCCATGGCCTGTGAAGGCTTGAGGACCATTTGCATAGCTACAAGGGAATTCACGGGCGAGGAGCCGAACTGGGACAACGAGGCTGATATTCTGTCAGACCTCACCTGCATCTGTGTGGTGGGCATCGAAGACCCTGTCCGTCATGAGGTGAGAGTTTTATTGACTTGTCAAGATACCAGCATTGATATTTGCTTTCCTGTCATTTTCAAAGCCAGGATTTGACCTTGCTGTGCTTGCACAATCATCGTTTAACTTTGATGAACATCTTTACCTCCAAAGCCGCTGAAGCATCTTGAGTGAGGAATCCCAGTTGAGCTTGCCCTTCAAAGCAGCTACTTCACCATCATTATGCAAGCATTGCTCCGCAGAGCCTAACCTGTTAGTTGCTAACAGCTCATAATGGAGGTGTAATTGTGGAATGATGGGCTACGCCCCAGTCCTGTTATAATGGATTCAGTCTATTTTAATCCCACATCTTTTATCAGATGTAACCGGAAACAGGTCTAGGTATACAAATCAAAAGCTGTGTAATTGCTAAGATGTGCAGATCACGGTGTGGATTAGGGGTTGCATAGATTCGTTGACTACCCTAGCACCGTGGAATAGTGAATTTAAATTTATTGAAAGGATAGCCCTTTTGAGATGTAACATCTCATTTTCAAGGGGGTGCAAAAACCCAAAGTACAAACTTATAGAAAACATACAAACAAACAAAAAAGAATAACTTAACATATAATACACATACACAAATACAAACAGCTTGCTCGCCCTCTCTCACCAACACCCACAGACCTCAGCTATTGCACAAAAAAAGGAACTTATCTACAAAGACTCAGCAAAAACATTGGTTACATCAGCATAAAGCCAGTTGAATCAGTTTATCTTCAGATTATTTGTGATACAAATAAACTAAAGAAAATGACGCCTAAATTAAGAACATAAACAGGTTGTTTTAAGATGAGAAAATAAACATGTCCTAAAACAACAGATAGAGGTAGTAGAGCTCAAAAAAATTATTCCAATTAGAAGGAAGCTTTGTATTGAAATGACCTCTGACCGACTTAGACAACCATACAGTTCCCTCCACTAATATTGGCACTCTTGGTAAATATGGGCAAATAAGGCAGCGACAATCGTCTTTGTTTAATCTTTTGTAATAAATAAATAAATAAATCACAAAAAATACTCTGCTCTCATGGATGTCAAACCTGTGTTTCAAAGCAAAACACAGGTTTATAAAAAATATATATTTAACAAAGTTTTGTCTTTAACTATAGAAAAGACACAAGTAAAAATAAATAGTGTGCATAGGACTAGAATAAGAGACAATCAATTATTTTAGAGGTGCTAATCAGAGCAGAGCTTTACATGTCAGCTGTGCTCAAGTGTGCTATGTGTAACTGTATAATGGCAGGTAACAGATAAAGAGTTAGGGTCATTTTTTTACTCAACATTTTTTTTTTTCCTGGAATGAAACTAAGTTGACCCTTGGTCATTAATGGTCATGTCCATGAATTTGCAACCAGTATAATGAACTTGTATGAACTTATAATACAGTATAGCCAAGGCCTTATTTGGCATTAATTGGTTTTGTAGACTACATATGACATCGCTGTGCACATGCTGTGAGCTTTTTAATTATCTATAAATAAATGAGCTTATTGGTTCTAATAAGGGGTATGGTGTGATTCATCACAAGATTGAGCTCAGATAATTAGAGGGCTGCACCACGCCTCATGTGTACACACACACACACACACACACACACACACACACACACATATGTACACACCACCCTTTGCCCTCTCCATGTGTTGGCAGCCCTATGGCTGAGTGAGCAGCGCAGACTGGCATGGCGACACACAGTGCAACTAAAATACCCTAACCACCTACCATTTAGAGACATGCACTCATACCCAAGACGCCACCCAGAACTAGACAACACACTGATCTGAGACCAGTCAATAACTTTGGAGCCCTGCTGCTCCTTAGCTTATCGTAATAACCCTTTTCATTCTTTATGTCAGCCTGGAGTTTGCTTGTGTTTATGGAGGCAAATCGGTTTGTCCCAGACTTGTGATACACCGCTTATGAATATAGATTCATACAGTATTTATTTCTAATCCTTTTAATCCTTCTGTTTACTCCATTAGTCAATCCCTCTTTCTCTATAGGTTCCCGAGGCCATTTCTAAGTGCCAGAGAGCAGGCATTACCGTGCGCATGGTTACTGGTGACAATATCAACACTGCCCGTGCCATTGCTACCAAATGTGGCATCCTACAGCCTGGAGAAGACTTTCTGTGCCTGGAAGGCAAAGAGTTTAACCAAGAAATCCGCAATGAAAAGGGAGAGGTGAGGAAGCCTAATGAAAACCAAAATCAGTGATAGATATAAACAGAAATTGGCCCATAAGACCTTTGTCAGATGTAGTCAAATTAAGAAATTGACACTTAAAGTCTATTGTTTTACACAGTGCCTTGGTATTTATCCCCTTGATCTTTTCCACATTTTATAGTGTTGCAGCCTGGAACTAAAATGGACTTAGTTGGTATTGTACAGTATGTCATGATTCATGGGGTATGGGGACAATGTAGTGTGCAAAATCATTTACACATATAAAATCTTGACATTGTGGTTGCATAAGTATTCATCTCCATTGCTTTAAAACCCCTAAATTATTTCTGGTGCACACAGTTTCTATAAGTTGTCACATAATTAGTTTAATGGAGTTGACCTGTGTGTCACATGATTTGTCACATGATTTCAATATAAATACACCTGCTCCTGGAAGGCATCCGCATTTGTTAGCGAACAAACCTAAACAAACAGCATCATAAAGACCAAGGAGCTATCAAAACAAATCTAGGACAAAGTTCTGGAGAAATATCAATTAGGCTTGGTGAGATCCACACTCCATGAAGCTGGGCTTTGTTAAAGAGTGGTGAGCCATATACAATCCCATTTGGAGTTTACCGAAAGACATGTTGGAGACTTAGGCAATATGTGGCAAAAAGTACTCTGGTCTGATAAGATCAAAATTGAGCTTTTTGGCCAGAAAACTAAGTGCTCATCACCCTGAGAACACCATCCTCACTGCGAAGCATGGTGGTGGTACCATCATGTTGATCATTATGGGGTGTCTTTTGCTTTTTTGACTAATACCCTCCTTACCCAGTCACTCTTCTAGGCAGACTCACAGTTGTATGCCACATTCTTTCCATTTTTTTTAAGTAATGGATTTAATGGTGATTTTTTTAATAACCATTCACTGGTTAATACATTTACAGAACTTTGTCCTGGATTTGTTTTGATAGCTCCTTGGTCTTTATAATGCTGTATATTTACGTTTAACCTTCCAGGAGTAGGTGTGAGATCATGTGACACTTTAATTGCAGAAAGGTGGACTCCCTTTAACTAATTATGTGACTTCTGAGAGCACCTGGTTGCACCAAAAATAATTTAGGGATTTCTTATCAACAGGAGTGAATACTTATGCAATGATTAATTCAGTGGGTTTCACAACTTTGTCCCCTGCGATCTGTAGAACGTCAGTGACTGCACAGGTGCATCATGGATAATTGTAACAGCTGGTAGACTGTTTAGACTATTAGGCTTATGGCTGATTAGCTATGGCATGTAACCAACAACTTGATCAAAGCATAATGTTCACTTTGTAACATAAGCATACTTGGCTCTCAAGTTAGCAGTTGAGTTACCCTTTTAGGAGACTGAATTTTTGCAGGCCAATGTAGTTATTTATCCAGTCTAATTTAGTAGAAATCCTAGGCAACTTGTACATTGTTTGGGGGAACTCTACAGCATAAAACTCAAAACTTTGTGGATACCTTTGTGGACCATCGTACACACATGTGGGTCTTCCTCAAACAGTTTCCACAAAGTTGGTGAAACACAACTGTATAGGATGTCTTTATATGCTGTAGCATTATAGTTTCCCTTCACTAGAACACACACTCCAATGTAATGGAAAGCCTTCCTACAGCTGTGGTGATTATTATAACAGCGAAGAGTGGACTAAATCTGGAATGGAATGTTCAAAATGTACATATGGTCGTTATGATCAGGTGGCCACAAACTTTTGGCCATATAGTGTATTTGATGTCTTAAAGAATAGGTGTCAAATTATGTGACAGGCAAAAAAGTAACTGCTTTGCTATTTTTCTTAGAATTTGGCCACAGCAACATCCACCTTTCCAATTTTCTCAGAGTGCCACTCATATAAAGTGTGTTTCAGACTTCAGACTGTGATTTAGGTGGTTAAATTAATAAATTTTGTTAAATACTTTCACCAGTTTGCCCTGGTTTCCAATACTTATTAATCCAAATAGACATCATAGATTCCTATAAACTCATCTAGGCATTATCGGTATGTTCATGGACACCGTTAAAAGTATAAACTGTCGTGCAACACATTAATTCTTCTTTAGTTGAGGATTGATTTAGCAAAGTAGAAGAATAAATTTGAGCATCTAAATGTGGTTAATCTTTTTTGACTGCTAATTTATTCACAAGATTAGTGTCAGTATTGTACCTTTATTTTTGTGAAATCCCAGATTGTGACTTTTTCTTTGTGTTTAGAAGTTTGATTATTTATTTATTTCTTGGTCCTCTGGGCCCCTAGGTGGAGCAAGATCGCCTTGATAAAGTCTGGCCCAAACTACGTGTTCTTGCCCGTTCTTCTCCAACAGACAAGCACACTCTGGTCAAAGGTAGTCAAAGTCTCACACAAAACTGTGTTTTATTTGCAATTCAAAAATTTGGTATAGGACTATTATAGGTGAAAGGGTACTTTTTTTAAAGGTACTTTTAAAAGGATAATATCTATGTCTTTCCTTCCTTTTCACCAAATGTTTTCCAAGGCCTTTTGGCCTTTGCAAGGTTTTTGAAACCCAGATCGGGCTTTTGACTAATGCAGCTCTCTGTTTTAAATATGGCACTGACGTGTCATTCAAATCTGCACAAAAGGAATTTCCAAGAACCTCATTAGCCAAACTATAGCTGAAGCTTCCTTTAAGAACAGCTTTGTGCACTCCATAGTGCCCTTATATATGTATCTGATAGTGATTATGCTGTATGTCTGCTCAGTGCCTCCACATTTGAATGGAAGTTCAGTGATCCTCATGCCAGTAATGATTGCCAATTGCTGCTTTTTTGGGTCTTTGAACATATCAACTTTTCATTCATTTTGTGGAGGTATGACTGAATGCTTTTTTTTTCAGGCATCATTGACAGCACAGTGGGAGGAACCAGACAGGTGGTGGCAGTGACGGGTGACGGAACCAATGATGGACCTGCTCTCAAAAAGGCTGATGTCGGCTTTGCTATGGTAACTGTTGTGTGGTTTTATACTGCAGTTCTTAAGGACTTTTCTTTATATCAAATTTAGTTGATTGCCCATTTTCCCATAAAGGTTCGTTCCTCAAAACACACCGCATTCCCACATTAAAATTCACTCAGCGTGCTTATTGTGTGATTAAATCTCAAATGTTAGGTACTTTGTTATAATAAACCTATTTGTCGTAGTTGACGGTTGCTATGTTGGAGTCACTGTGTGGTTTATTTGATGAGAGTTAGGTTTGGCACTAGGTTTCTATGCTCCTGGTGGTTGCCTGGCTTAGCACAACTCTGTTCTCATTCTCAGCCAATATCAGCAGCACTCGTGCAGGGACAACCCTGCAGGTTCCAAGGTGCTGTAAGAATAAATTGGTACCCGGAGAAACGTGTTTATCTTGAAGAAGACACTGTCATTTCCCTAGAAGACACTTACAGAGTCAGAAAGCTTATAGTTTTATGTGGAGGCAACAATATGAACAAGATCAGCCATTTATTATGTTTAGCATCTGAGAAAATTGTATGATCTTGGTAATACATTCTTTTTTGACAAATTGCTTGATTGAATGTACTACCGTTGTACAAAATATATTAAGTTCGACCCTTTTTCAATATAATGGGACCAACAAATGCAAAATACTATGTTGTAAAATACATGTGATATACAGTCAATCTTCAGAAAAAGTGGTACTATCTATTTTGTGTTCATTTTGGTGTTTTTAAATTTCTTTTACCAAATTATTTGCTTACTTGCTTGTTTATTGTTATTCCGCAATTCTGATATGCTTTTCTGCTCACCCCAGTTGTCGAGAGTGGTTATTTGAGTTACTTACTGTCATCTCAAACCAGTCTGGTCATTCTCCTCTGACCTCTCTAATCAACAAAGCGTTTCTGCAAACAGAATTGCCTCTCACTTCGTTTTTTTTTTTCCTCCACGATTCTGCATAAACTCTTAGAGATGAGTAGTTTCTGAGAACATTTATTTAAAAAAATTTAAGATTTAGCCACAAGTCCCATTTGATCACATTGTTGTATCAGCTGTTTTGTTTGCACTTCCTCGCCTCAGGGTATTGCTGGAACTGACGTTGCTAAGGAAGCTTCCGACATCATCCTGACTGATGACAACTTCACCAGCATCGTAAAGGCTGTGATGTGGGGCCGTAATGTCTACGACAGCATTTCCAAGTTCCTGCAGTTTCAGCTCACGGTCAACGTAGTGGCTGTCATCGTGGCTTTCACAGGCGCCTGCATTACACAGGTGAAACCTCAACCTTCTCACCCGAACAGCACTCGGATTTTGTGATAGTAGTTTTGCTATGACATGAGAGCCATTGTTGTGGGTCTTAATTGACCCTTGTGAGCTAATTAGATGCCACAGTGAAAACAAGGCTCAGCATCTGGAAGACTAGAGTGCAGAGAATGCCAAGTGCTTCATCTGATTTGTTTCAGAAACACTTGGTGTCCCTGTAGCTTTGATACCAAACTAATAATAATAAATATAATAATTAAATTAAACATATTTAACATAAAGTATGTGTTCAAATGCAAATCATGGCATGGCAAATGTGTATTTATATTTGCCATGCCATGATTTGCATTTGAACACATACTTTACGTTAAATGTGTTTCATTTAATTATTTTTATAAAGAAATGAATATGTTGGCACAATTCTATTTTTGTCTACAACACCGATTTCAAACATTTAATCATACACCTTCAGATCAAATTATTTTTAAGATCATGAGAAACATTTCAGTGAAGTGTCTCCATACTTTTGGAGTGTAGTAGTGTATATAAAACATTTTATATGTAAAACCAAAGAAAAGCTGAAGCAAAAAAAAAGGGATGTTGTTAATAATGCTGTGCTGCATTATTTGTCTCTGTATTTATTATAATCTGGTTAGAATGATGATGATGATGATGATGATGATAATGGACTAATGGAATCGGAAGACTGTCGGACAGTCTGCCTTCCCTAGTCTGTGTCCTTTTCTGTTTTCTGTTGTGTAGAGTCCGGTTTGTTAATGTGTGTGTGTGTGTGTGTGTGTGTGTGTGTGTGTGTGTGTGTGTGTGTGTGTGTGTGTGTGTGTGTCATAGGACTCTCCACTAAAAGCAGTGCAGATGCTCTGGGTCAATCTGATCATGGACACACTGGCCTCTCTGGCTCTGGCCACTGAACCGCCCACCGAGGCCCTGCTGCTGCGCAGACCTTATGGCCGAAACAAGCCACTCATCTCCAGAACCATGATGAAGAACATTCTGGGCCATGCCGTCTACCAGCTGTCCGTCACCTTCACCTTGCTCTTTGCTGGTAAGGATTTGGGGAACACTGAATGCATGGCTCTTTAGGCTGCTCATGGATGGTACTAGCACCATAATGTGCTCTCTCAACTTTGACACTACCGGTATTCTTAAAAATGAGGTAGAATACAACAGAAATACATTTAATAGTAATCAAATACAATAGAAATACAATAATTTGTAATCAAAATAATAAACCATTAGGGGGTGGGGTGGACATTAATGTATTTTTTTTTTTTTTTAACCTCATATTGTCTCACCCACAACAAGTTAAAATTAAGTTTATTTAAAACACATAACAATCACCTATACATCTTCAAAAGGACATTTTTCTTTCGGTTTTCTAGGTTCCTAACAAATGTATAGCCTACAAAAACTGTATGTGCTTGATAAATAGTTTATAAGCAGTTCCTAATAAAAGACAAAAAGCCAATGCAGTCAGTCTTCATCAAAGATCCACAATGCACTTATTACATGTGAACATTTACATCTGTCATTCCATCCATCACTATTATTGCCATAAACCAAATGATACCGAATTACAAATAAGGAAAGCTAAATCATTATTAAACCAAACTGCTCGCACGATAATCTAATGAAACTGTGAACGAGTGCGTTTTTAAAAGGATGGTAAGTCGGTGAAACCCACAGATAAAATGCTCACAAAAGAGGCTAGCATTGTTCATGAAAACATCCTGTATTTGGTGTGATGGTGATATTGTTGGCTTTTTTGATTAGATCTACTTTGTACTTTGAGTATTTGAAATAGTCATTTAAACAAATGTGCTATAATAAATGATGTTACAGTCCTTTAACTGGCAGTGGATATAAATAAAATTTAGCTCTTATCCCATGGGAATTGGTGGTAATCATTATGTCCGGAGATGCCTGAATAGTATTATCCTATTATATTTATTAGCTTATCAGTCAGTGTAAATAAAGCTGTGCCATGTTGAGGTTGACATTAGTCATAAATACATCACCTGAACTGAATTTTGTGACATGAATTTTATGAATGCTGCTGCTGCCGATGTTTCTTTTTCTATTCATTTTATAAAACATGGTGAGAAATATTACTTTTATACTTCTAATATTTATTCTGTTTTTATTTTTCTTTTCTGACTTTAATCAACTTTTTAATGTGTCTTTCATGATTCAAAATATTACACTGAATAGGGTTTCTGAATAGGTTTTAATTAGGATTTTTTTTAAATCTGTTCACATAGTTCTGATGAATTTGTATGTGTTTATACCAGCAGTTTTTATACAGATGATGAATCTTGCTAATGAAGCATTTATCTGCTTAGTAGATTTATGTCTTCACAATAAAATACTTAATAAAAGACAGTCAGATGTTGCAAATAAAATGTTAGAAGTGGCAATTAAGGCTTTAGCTTTTTAAAAATTAAATTATTGATCCAGTCTTATTGTGAATGTGCATTAAACTAGTTTCATTTATGATTTATGCAATCATGTAATTTTTTTTTCAGAAACATCAGTTGCCAACTTCAAATTAAAAAAAAGGTTTTCATGCAATTTGCTAAATAAATGTGCTACTGTTACATTGCCTACAGTGTTCCTTCAGCTGAGAGAACCTTTGTGTCATAAACATAAACAACTTTATTTTCCGACTTTTGAAATTTCTCAATATTATGAAGCCGAACAAATGAATACACACTTGTAATGTGAAATTTTTCCTCACTCAGTCTGTTGACATGACTGACCTCACATGATCATAATGTTCCTCTGGTGGCTCAATGCAGTGGAAGCCAACCAGTTAGCATTCTGTACTACTGAGCAAAAGTTGTGAATTCAGATCCCATGACAGCCAGAAAGCCAGTGTTGAGCCCTTTAGTGAGGGCTAAAGCTTCAACGCCTCACTTATGTTCTTGGACTGGATTCTGCATCGGTTGTGTGTTGTTTTGGATAAAAGCTTCTGCCAGGATTAATTAATGCAAATTTCATGCAGTTCGACGAGCCTTTGAAAAACACTACAGCTGAGGTTCACACGCTTTATGTACTTCTGCTAGCTGATCGCACATGCCTAAGGGTGTCTCAGGTTTAGTGTTGGTGAGCTCATTGAGATAACAGTGCCTTTTCACTTTAGGGAGGAGTATTACGCCAAAGGCAGAATAAATTGGCATGCAATTCAGTGCTTGTATCACACCACACCTGTGTGTAGTTGGAACCTTTGGGAATTTGGGGTTCTCCCTCATGTGTACTCGGGTTACATTGCCTATAGACATTGTTTAAGAAATGTTGATTCTTCTAATCTTTCTAAACATTCAGTTTGAGCTCCCAAACCAATTAAGTGTAATGATAATAAATTAGCTATATATATTTGTAAGATATGTAAAATAAATAAATAAAAATAAATTATATATATAATGCTTCTACAACAAACGGTCAAGGGACAAAATTCACCCTGAATGACTTGCGTATGCATCTTGATATTCACTGATGTCCAAGACTTATTCTATACTGAATTCCGAGTTTTTTTGCTTTGGTTTATTTTCAGTTTGATTTCCTATATTATTCACAATGCTGTTCGACTACACGCTGATACTGGTGCCAGTGGGATTTAACTCTTGCATCATGCATCAGCACTTTAGTCCTTTAGTCTGTAAAACTCTCACCTTCTCATCTGTTCACTCTGCTCAAACAGGTAAAGTTCCAAAGCTTCAACATTCATGTTAATACTGCCTTCAACACCATCACACTCGCCATCTTGTAGAACACTTACTAGCTGAGCCAAGTCTCTGCTGTAAGCCAGCGCAATTGCGTCATATTGCTTCATTGCATTCTGGAACTTTGAGTTTAGCATTTGCTGTCTTTTACTAATTCTACAGGTTGTCCCTGTCAGTTGTGCCTTCGTCAGTGGATGTTCATGGATTTCCACTTCTCGGTTGGTCTGCAAAACTTCCAGTCTTCTTGAATTTGTTAAACGAACCCTGACTATGAAGACTTGTTGGCCCTAACATGCAATAATTACCCTCTCCTACTAAAATACGTTGTTCGAATCACATGAAATATGTTAATTACTTTAAAATTCCTTAATATTTAATACATATTTTAACCTACGGAGGCCGTCATTATGTGATATGCGCAGTGAACTCTGAGTCGAAGACATAAAACGGTTGCACTTGAGCACTTGAAAGAATTAGCTACTAGCCCCCACAGCAGGAAAAGAATGCCACACTGTGCTGCTTTTGGATGTAATTTTCTAGTTCTTGTGTGGTGTGATACAGGGGATATCTATAAATATAATCAAACCCGTAAGCATCTTGTTAGTGTTTTTTCTGTATATTCTCATAACGTAAAACTCCTATAAAATTTGCCTAAAATGCCTAGCCAAGGCATACCCAATATAAAATTAAAGCTGTTCTTGAACCATACGAAGCACATGCATGTCATTTCAATGTCATTGTAGCCGAGCTAGCGAAGTCCTTCTGTGACTGTAGAAAATTAAAAAGAAAATTGACTGAAATTAAATGGTCTTTTCATAGGAGAGAAGTTCTTCAACATTGACAGTGGTCGCAATTCCCCCCTCCACGCACCCCCATCTGAACACTACACCATCATCTTCAACGTCTTCGTCATGATGCAGCTCTTCAATGAGATAAATGCTCGCAAGATCCACGGAGAGAGGAACGTCTTCGAAGGTATCCACAGGAACCCCATCTTCTGCAGCGTCGTCCTGGGAACCTTCGTTTTGCAGGCAAGACACAGGATTAACATCCTAAAACTTTAGCGTATTTACAAACCCATTATTATTGTGTTTTAAGGGCTCTTAAACTAGTTGGGGATTAGCAAAGTGATTTTTAAGCTCATTGTAATTTGTGTGCTAATAATTATACAACCCCTGGCAAAAATTATGGAATCACCACACTTGGAGGATGTTCACCCGGATTTTTTTAACTTTGTAGCAAATAAACAAATCACAGATACGACACAAAACAATTTTTGTTTATAGATGAACATTCTTGCTTTGTGAAACATACCTCAAACAAGTTAAATGAAATTATTTTAATTAATGGGATATTTTTCCCCCAGATGAAGTAGGGGAAAAATTATGGAATCATTTTATAATTTGCATTTCTAAAAGAAATACCAGCACAAGTCAAAAAATGCTAATTAGTCTGCAGTTAAAAGAGAGTGAGTATAGACCTTTAATCTTGGACTTTTTGAAAGGAAACATGTCCCCCACGAGAGAGTTGTCAATTGAAACAATGGAAAGGATTATAAAACTATAGTATAAACAAAATGGGAAAGTTATAAAAGGAAAACATACGGGTAGACCAAGGATAGAAAACTCAAAGCAGTATGCCTTGAAAATAGAAAATTCACAACAAAACAAAGGAAGAACTAAATTTGAGGAAACGGGAGTCATTTTTTGTGACAGAACTGTAAGAAATCGGCTGAATGAAATGGGATTTACGTATAGAAAAGCCAAACAAAAACCAGCACAAACACCTAAACAGAAGAGAACAAGGTTACAATGGACTAAAGAGAACCAATCATGGAGTGTGGATGATTGGATGAAAGTGATATTCACTGATGAATCACGAAGCTGCATTGGCCAAGGAGATGATGCTGGAACTTTGTCTGGTATCGTTCTAATGAAACACAAAAATGACTGCCTGAAGAAAACAATCCCCACTCATTTATGATATGGGGTTGCATGTCAGGTGAATGACCAGGGGAGACCTCAACAGTCAATGCACAGGTGTACATTGAAATTTTGGAAAGTTTTCTCATTCCATCGATAGAAAATAGGTTCGGTGGTGATGAAGTCATTTTTCAGGATGATAATGAATCTTGCCACAGAGCAAAGAGTGTTCAAGTTTTTCTTCAGGAAAAGCATATCAACTCAATTACATGGCCAGCAAACAGTCCGGATCTCAGTCTTATTGAAAATTTATCTCGGAAAAAAATTGGTCCATGTAAAACTGATCTGTCAACCGCTATTTGAGAGAGTTGGAACCAGTTTGATGGAGAACATTGTTTTTCATTAGTGAAGTCCAAAGATCAAATAATTCAGGCCATCATAAAAGCCAGAGGAGGAGCAACAAAGTACTAATTGTGTGTGTGTGTGTGTGTGTGTGTGTGTGTGTTGTTTGGGGGGGTTGTTGATTATTCCGTAACCTTTTTTCCATAACATTGAGTAATTCCATAATTTTTTCCTGTACTTGATCTGGAAAAAAAAAATGCCATTAATTAAAACAGTTTAATTTAATTTGTTTGTGGTATGTTCACGAAGCCAAAATGTTCAGTTTTGTGTCAAAACTGTTTTGTGTCATATCTGTGATTTGTTTATTTGCTACAAAGATAAAAAGCCAGGTGAGTATCCTCTAAGTGTGGTGATTCCATAATTTTTGCCAGGGGTTGTAAACAGTATTTAATGCAAATGCTGCATAATACATAATTGTTTGGGTGCATGCATGGCAACGCACACAGTGAGGAACCAGATGTTCCACATTTCTCAGGGGTTCTACATTTCCAATGTTACTCGTTTCTCATTGGTTTGATGAACCACACTTACAAACTAGCATTATGCAGCCTGGTCCATAAGTTGATTCAAATCTAGAACTAAATAATGCCAGTGTAAATAAACCATTCACAGCATTTGATGTGATGGTTCATATCAACAGATGATTTGTACAGTGTTGTCAGCAGTTCAGTGTTGCTTTGTTTTTGTTGTCATTTTTATTTTATCAAAGCTGGACTTCTTTAGTGCTCATTTAGTTATTCTTGTCTGTCTTTTTTAGATCATCATTGTGCAGCTCGGAGGGAAGCCTTTCTCATGCACAGCTCTCACCCTGGATCAGTGGCTCTGGTGTATTTTCATTGGTGTCGGTGAACTGCTTTGGGGCCAGGTACTGCAAATTCCCATGGTTTTTAATAGACAAGAAAGCTTTTTATTTGCATGGTGCACTGTTCCATCTCTTCCAAACAGGATTCTAAAAGGCTCCGCTCGTTTGAATAAAGCTTGTAGGTGTTTTTTTATTTTATTTTATTTATTTATTTATTTTTTTCTTCATTGAAAGGCTCCATCTGCACATGACAAAGTGTGAAAGAACAGTGTGAGAGAGGGGGAGAGGGAGATGGGGGAGAGAGAGAGATGCCGTACTGCTCTCAGCATGACGGTGTAATGAAAACATCATGGCATAGTGCTCAGACGTGGGTGACGTTCAGCAGCTCGCACCTGATAGGAGAGAGAGTGTGTGTGTGTGTGTGTGTGTGTGTTTTGGTGAGTGAAACTGCATGTGAATCCAGGTCTGTGGGAGGGAGAGAAGAAGGCATGAGGAGGAGGGTGGATGAGGTGATGGCACATCGCACAGCATTGCTTGTGAACTGTTGCCGATCCAACACCCCCCCCCCCCCCCCCCCCCAAAATCGCACATCCCAAAGAAGACACACTGCGTGGCAGTATAATGAGACATGAAAAGTTTATAGCCCACAATTACACACCATCACAGGGGAATGGAAACTGAACATGGTACAACCCACTCTGTCCCTCTTGTCTCTCACACATGCACGCGCGCACACACACACACAACAACCCTGCATTCATCTGAGAATGTATGTAGGTACTGCACTTAGTAGGGTAAGTGCATCATTAACCCTCTTACCCCTTAGTTCCCACAGTATTATGTCCCACAACCCTATATTCCCCATAGAAACAGCACGCCAACCCTGAGTTCCCAGGCCAAAATTGGCCCCAAAATCAACATTTTAATTTTAACATTTTTAGGCCTTGAAACAACTTTGTAATAATGTATTTGTGTAATATTACTTTGAAAATGAAGCAGTTCAGTCTTTTTACTAAACTTAGAGCACAATTCTTAACTAGAGAAATGACAAAAAATGCTCGCTAAAATCCTTATACTCATTTAGAAGTACCATACGAGCATCAGCGTATGGTATATTCAGCGTGCCTTTGAATAAATTCAAGTAAATAAATAAATGCATTTTAGCGCCAAAAGTCAAGTTTCTGGTGATAATCAGACCAGCAGGTAGTGTTTTCACGAATGCACAGAAATGGTCCCGTTATGACTCCAGACCCCTGCAGTGTCAGTCGCACTGGTTGATGCTGAAGATGAAGACAGATCAGGGTCTGAATCATGAGAGTTTGCGTCACTATCACTTTCAGTTTTGGTTTCAACATCGCCTGAACTTTCACTGCTGTCACTATCTAGAATCCTCGCTCTCGCCTGTGTAACTGTGTATGTTTTCCTTTTTTTTCACTGTTTTAGATGTACCTGTGTTTAGGTGTAACTTTAGCTGGAACACGATTAGCTTTTCGCTTTGGCATTTTTAGTTCACTTCTACTATTACACCAATATTCACACTTGGATCTTCATCGTAATGCCGGCATAATAACGTAATCACGTCATGACGTCATCAACCTTACGGGTTAAAAAATAATAATTAAATAAGTAAGGAATCATAGCAGAGTAATGCGGGTACACCGGCCTTACGGGGATAACGTTTACACTGTAAAGCCGCTATATCGGCCTTACGGGTATTTGGCATAGACGACCAAGCCGGTATATCGTCCTTACAGGAATAGATCAAAGACGGGCAAGCCGGTTTTTCAGCCATACGGGGTAAGAGGGTTAAGGTTTCCATGTGTCCTGGAAATTTAAAGACTTGGTTTCAATGGAGAGTGGACACTAGGCCATAAGAAAGCACCATGTTTGGCTATCAAGCTGCAGAGCTCAGCATAAGAATAGGAGAAATTATTTGCAGCTATAATTTTAGCCACATATGCCCCGTTTGATGGTCCTCTGATTGTCCTTACTAGTGTCCTTGTGACCTAGGCGTAAGGATCTGAGTGACTTTTTGACAAGGGCCAAATTGTAATGGCTAGGCGTCTGGGTCAGAGCATCTCCAAAACAAAAACAGCAGGTTTCTGGGGTGTTCCCAGAATGCAGTGGTTAGTACCTGCCAAAAGTGGTCAGAGACAGGGTCATGGGCGCCCAAGGATCACTGATTATGGGGAGCGAAGGCAAGCTCGTCTGCTCCAATACCACAGAAGAGCTACTATAGCACAAATTGCTGAAAAAGTTCATGCTGGCTATGATAGAAAGGTGTCTGAGCACACAGGGCATCACAGCTTGCTGTGTATGGGGTGTAGATTCTGAACACCTGAAACAAGTTGTAGGTCATTCTACTTATGTATTTTTGTATGTAATATATAATTTTAAAGTAGAACTGCTAATCTGACATTCTTCTCCTTCCTCCTCAGTTCATCTCCGCCATCCCCACACACCGGCTCAAGTTCCTGATGACGGTTGGTCACGGCAGCACCAAGGAGGAGATGCAGAAGGAGGAACAGAAAGAGGACGTGGATGAGATAGACCACGCTGAGATGGAGTTGCGCCGCGGTCAGATCCTCTGGTTCCGAGGGCTGAACCGCATCCAGACTCAGGTACTCCCACAATGCCTCTCATTTGCCACTGTAGCCTTCTCTTCTAGCCACGACCACAGCTGCAGGAGCGAGGAACATGAAGTCACTGCATTTTTTTATTTTTATAAGTAGATCTCAATCTTTCATAAACATGCACATTTGTACATACTTGTTTATACATACTTTTCCTGTGGTTGTCTCTTAGTAGTGTGTGGTATTAGATTTTTTTTATAACATTGTAATGCTGATACTTTAGGCTGCTTTCACAAGGACATTTGGTCAGAAAACTCCACCCTAAATATGTTTACATTGAAGTATTTTTAATATGATTAATGATTCTGGTGCTAATTTATTTCCTGATGCTGTATTAAGTTAGCGTTTTTCTGCCACGATGACATCACAGGGGGACATTTGTTATTAATAGTGAATAAGGAATAATGAGCTCGTTTCAAGCTCGTTTTTGGCTCTTAAGAGCTTCTTTTCTCACAATTTTTCATCATTGACAAATTTCTGGACCAGAATGCAAAGCAGTTATTCAAAAAAAAAAAACAGAGTTACCACAAAGACTCTGCTCGGCTAATTCGCGATCTCTGAGATCACCAGCATGATGGCTATTAGAAAGCTGAGGCTTTGTATGCTGATCTGTGTGAGCAGAGTGTACAGGTGTGGAGATGAGGGAGCTGGACAGACTAAAGGAGTAAAGCACTGCTGCACCGCTCTCTTTAGGTAGAAATGATGTGAGGGCTGAATCCTACAGCCGCTACTACATTCGACTGAA